>NC_142345.1:20997500-21319166 GCF_054954075.1 Amborella trichopoda | reverse complement strand
TACTACTCGTAGTAGTAAGTACTACTAGTAATACTAGCACTACTAGTACATAATACCACTACTAGTATAGAAAAGTAGTACATACAAATATATCCTACCCGTACTAGTACATAATATTACTACTGCTAGTACTAGTATTACAAGTAGTACATACTAGTATGTATTTCTTGTACTAGTATTAGTAGTACTATTATGTACTAGTAGTATGTATTACTAGAACAAGCAGTACTTGTATAAACTAGTGCTAGTAGTGTTACTAGTACAACGATGTAGTAGTAGTGTTAGTATTACTAGTTGTACTAAACTTACTACTACTAGTAGTACTAGTTGTACTTGTACTATTACGAGTAGTACTAGTAGTACTTGTACCACTACGAGTAATACGAGTATTACTAGTAGTACATACTACTACTAGTAGTACTAGTAGAACTAGTTCTACATGTACTACTAGTACGTACTAGCTATAAAAACTAGTCGTATTAGTACTAGTACTAGAAGTAGTAATTCTACTAGTAGTACATACTAGTATTAATAGTACTTACTAATATAGACTACAACTATGTACTAGAATACATACTTGGAGTATTAGTAGTACATACTAGTATGTACTAGTAGTAGTAGCTGTAGAATGTTCTTGTAGTGCTAGTGTTACGAGTAGTACTAACTACTACGAGTAGTACTAATAGTACTTGTACTAGTACGAGTCGAACAAGTAGTATTTGTACTACTACGAGTAGTATGAGTACTACAACTACTGGTAGTAGTAGTACATGTACTAGTAGTAGTATTAGTAGTATGTACTAGTACAACTACTAGTAGTACATATTATTAGTACATACTAGTTGTACTAGTAGTATAGACAAGTAGTACATACTAATATATACAACCCGTACTAGTACATAATATTACTACTACTAGTACTACAGCTAGTACTACTATTACTAGTAGTACATACTAATATGTACTACTAGTAGTAGTATTAGTAGTACTAATATGTACTAGTAGTATGTACTAATATGTACTAGTAGTGCTAGTGTTACTAGTAGTACATACTACTACGAGTAGTACTAGTAGTATTTGTACAACTACGAGTAGTACTAGTAGTACTTGTACTACTACGAGTATTACTAATAGTACATACTACTACTAGTAGTTCTAGTAGAACTAGTTCTACATGTACTACTAGTATGCACTACTAGTACTTGTATTAGTAGCACTATTATGTACTAGTACAAGTACTACTAGTATTAACACTACTAGTTCATACTAGTACTAGTAGTGTTTCTAATACTAGTATGTACTAGTAGTGTAAGTAATACTAGTAGTACTTACTACTACGAGTAGTACTAGTAGTACCTGTACAACTACGAGTAGTACTTGTACTACTTGTACTACTACGAGTAGTACGAGTATTACTAGTAGTACATACTAGTAGTATTAGTACTAGTACTAAAAGTACTAATTCTACTAGTAGTACATACTTGTACTTACTAGTATGTACTACAAGTATGTACTTGAATACATACTTGGAGTATTAATAGTACATACAAATATGTACTATTGGTAGTAGTAGTAGTATGTACTAGTAGTGCTAGTATTACTAGTAGAACTTACTAGTAGTGCTAGTATGTACTAGTAGTACTAGTAGTACTAGTAGTACTAGTAGTACTTGTACTACTCTTCTAGTACTGGTACTAATACTACTAGTATTAGTACTAATATTACTAGTATGTACTGCTAGTACATACTAGTAGTACATGTTGAACGAGTTTTACTAGTACTACTAGTACTACTAGTAGTATGTACTACTTGTAATACTTGTACTACTCGTAGTAATACAAGTACTACTAGTACTACTCGTAGTAGTACAAGTACTACTCGTAGTAGTAAGTACAAGTAATACTTGCACAAATAGTACATACTAGTACTAGTAACACTACTAGTACATACTTGTACTAGTAGTGCAAGTATTACTAGTAGTACGTACTACTAGTACATAATAGTACTACTAATACTAGTACTAGTAGTACATACTGGTATGTACTACTTGTAATACGAGTACTAGCAGTAGTACTAGTAGTAGTAATATTATGTACTAGTACGGGTAGTATATATTGGTATGTACTACTTGTCTAAACTACTAGTACTACTAGTATGTACTAATAATATATACTAGTAAATGTTGTACTAGTACATACTACTACTAGTGTACGTACTACAACTATCAGTAGTTGTAGTACTCGTACTACTCGTAGTAGTGCCAGTACTACTAGTACTACTCGTAGTAGTAAAAGTACTACTAATACTACTCGTAGTAGTAAGTACTACTAGTAATACTAGCACTACTAGTACATACTACTACTAGTATTATTAGCATATACTAGTATGTACTACTAATACTTCAAGTTTGTATTTTAGTACGTACTTGTAGTACATACCAGTAAGTACTATTTGTACTAGTATGTCAACGAGTAGAATTAGTACTTCTAGTACTAATACTACTAGTATAAGTATTAATACTACTAGTATGTACTAGCAGTACATACTAGTAGTACATGTAGAACTAGTTCTACTAGTACTACTAGTAGTAGTATGTACTACTAGTAATACTCGTACTACTCGTAGTAGTACAAGTACTACTAGTACTACTCGTAGTAGTACAAGTACTATTAGTACTACTCATAGTAGTAGGTACTACTAGTAATACTTGCACTACTAGTACATACTAGTACTATAAACACTACTAGTACTAGTATGTACTAGTAGTTCTGGTACTAGTAATACATACTGGTATGTACTACTTGTAATACTAGTACTAGCAGTAGTACTAGTAGTAGTAATATTATGTACTAGTACGGGTAGTATATATTAGTATGTACTACTTGTCTAAACTACTAGTACTACTAGTATATACTAATAATATACACTAGTAAATGTTGTACTAGTACATACTACTACTAGTGTACGTACGACAACTATCAGTAGTTGTAGTACTCGTTCTACTCGTAGTAGTGCCAGTACTACTAGTACTACTCGTAGTAGTAAAAGTACTACTAATACTACTCGTAGTAGTAAGTACTACTAGTAATACTAGCACTACTAGTACATACTACTACTAGTATTATTAGCATATACCAGTATGTACTACTAATACTTCAAGTTTGTATATTAGTACGTACTTGTAGTACATACCAGTAAGTACTATTTGTACTAGTATGTCAACGAGTAGAATTAGTACTTTTAGTACTAATACTACTAGTATTAGTATTAATACTACTAGTATGTACTAGCAGTACATACTAGTAGTACATGTAGAACTAGTTCTACTAGAACTACTAGTAGTAGTATGTACTACTAGTAATACTCGTACTACTCGTAGTAGTACAAGTACTACTAGTACTAGTCGTAGTAGTACAAGTACTACTAGTACTAGTCGTAGTAGTAGGTACTACTAGTAATACTTGCACTACTAGTACATACTAGTACTATAAACACTACTAGTACTAGTATGTACTAGTAGTTCTAGTACTAGTAGTACATACTACTAGTACATAATAGTACTACTAATACTAGTACTAGTAGTACATACTAGTATGTACTACTAGTAATACTAGTACTAACCGTAGTAGTAATATTATGTACTAGTACGGGTAGTATATATTAATATGTACTACTTGTCTATACAACTAGTACTACTAGTATGTACTAATAATATGTACAAGTAGTAGTTGTACATATACATACTACTATTACTACTACTAGTACATGTACTACTATTATCAGTAGTTGTAGTACTCGTACAACTGGTAGTAGTACCAGTACAATTAGTACTACTCGTATTAGTAAGTACTACTAGTTATACTAGCACTACTAGTACATAGTACTTCTACCACTACTAGTAAATACTAGTATGTACTACTAATATTCCAAGTATGTATTCTAGTACATACTTGTAGTACATACTAATATGTACAATTAGTACTAGTATGTACTACTAGTAGAATTAGTACTTCTAGTACTAGAAATAATACTACTAGTATTAGTACTAATACTACTAGTATGTACTGCTTGTACATACTAGTAGTACATATAGAACACGTTCTACTAGTACTACTAGTAGTAGTATGTACTACTAGTAATAGTACTAATACGCTAGTATGTACTGCTATACTAGTAGTACATGTAGAACTAATTCTACTTGTACAACTAGTACTAGTATGTACAACTAGTAATACTCGTACTACTCGTAGTATTACAAGTACTATTAGTACTACTCGTAGTAGTAAGGGTACTATTGGTACATACTACTATGTACTAGTGGTAGTAGTAGTTGTATGTATTAGTAGTTCTAGTATTACTCGTAGTACTAACTACTACGAGTAGTACTAGTAGTGCATGTACTACTACCAAGAGTACTAGTAGTACTTGTACTACTACGAGTAGTACGAGTACTACAACTACTGGTAGTAGTAGTACATTACTAGTTGTAGCACATACTAATATATACTACTCGTACTAGTACATAATATTACTACTAGAGGTACTACTGCTAGTACTGGTATTACTAGTAGTACATACTAGTATGTACTACTAGTAGTAGTATTAGTAGTATTATTATGTTCTAGTAATATGTACTACTAGTACTAGCACTACTAGTGCCTACTAGTACTAGTAGTGTTACTAGTACAAGTATGTACTAGTAGTGCTTGTATTATTAGTAGTACTTACTACTACGACTAGTACTAGTAGTACTCGTACTACTACGAATAGTACTAGTAGTACTTGTACTACTACGTGTAGTACTAATAGTACTTGTACTACAACGTGTAGTACGAGTATTACAAGTAGTGGTAATAGTAGTACAAGCACTAGTAGTAGTACTTGTAGTATGTAATATATTTAACTCGTACTAGAACATAATATTATTACTACAAGTACTAGTGCTAGTACTAGTATTACTAGTAATACATACTAGTATGTACTACTAGTAGTAGTATTAGTAGTACTATTATGTTCTAGTAGCATGTACTACTAGTACTAGCACTACTAGTGCATACTAGTACTAATAGTGTTACTAATACAAGTATGTACTAGTAATGCTAGTATTACTAGTAGTACATACTCTTACTAGTAGTACTAGCAGAACTAGTTCTACATGTACTACTAGTACGAGTATTAGTAGTACTATTATGTACTAGTAGTATGTACAACTAGTACAAGAAGTACTAGTACATACTAGTACTAGTAGTGTTTCTAGTACTAGTATGTACTAGAAGTGCTAGTATTACTAGTGGTACTTACTACTACGAGTAGTACTTGTACTATTATAAGTCGTATTAGTAGTACATGCACTACTAGTATGTACAGTATTAGTACTAATACTTGTAGTATTAGTGCTTGTACTAGACGTACTAATTGTACTAGTAGTACATACAAGTACTAATAGTAGTTACTAGTATGTACTACAAGTATGTACTAGTAGTAGTAGTAGTAATATGTAGTAGTAGTGCTAGTATTACTAGTAGTACTTACTACTATGAGTACTACTAGTAGTTGTACTATTAGTATGTACTAGCAGTACATACTAGTAGTATTAGTACTAATTTTAGTAGTATTAGAACTAGTACTCGAAGTATTAATTCTCTTAGTAGTACATATTAGTACTAATAGTACTTACTAGTATGTACTACAAGTATGTACTCGAATACATAGAGTATTAGTAGTACATACTAGTATGTACTAGTAGTAGTTGTTGTAGTAGTAGTATGTACTAGTAGTGCTAGTATTACTAGTAGTACTTATAAATACTAATAGTACTAGTAGTACTTGTACTACTACGAGTAGTACAAGTAGTACTTGTATTACTACGAGTAGTACGAGTACTACAACTACTGGTAGTAGTGGTACATGTACTAGTAGTAGTACCAGTAGTATGTACCAGTACAACTACTACTAGTACATATTATGGGTACATACTAGTAGTACTAGTAATATAGAAGAGTAGTACATACTAATATATACTGCCCCTATTAGTACATAATTTTATTACTACTAGTACTACTACTAGTACTACTACTAGTACTAGTATTACTAATAGTACATACTAGTATATACTACTAGTACTAGCACTACTAGTACATATTAGTATTAGTAGTTTTACTAGTACCAGTATGTACTAGTAGTGCTAGTATTACTTGTAGTACTTACTACTACGAGTAGTACTAATAGTACTTGTAGTACTACGAGTAGTATTAGTAGTGCTTGTATTACTACGAGTAGTACGAGTATTACAAGTAGTACATACTACTACTACTAGTAGTAGCAGAACTAGTTATACAAGTACGACTAGTCTGTACAAGTAGTACATACTAGTACTAATAGTACTTACTAGTATGTACTACAAGTATGTACTAGAATACATACTTGGAGTATTAGTAGTACATACTAGTATGTACTAGTAGTAGTAGTAATAGTATGTACTAGTAGTGCTAGTATTAGTTGTAGTACTTGTAGTACTAGTAGTACTTGTACTACTACGAGTAGTACGAGTATTACAACTACTGGTAGTTGTAGTACTAGTAGTTCGTACTAGTACAACTACTACTAGTACATATTATTAGTACATACTAGTAGTACTAGTAGTATAGACAAGTACATACTAATATACACTACCCGCACTAATATGTATTAGCTGTGCTTGTATTACGAGCAGTACTTATTAGTACAAGTAGTATTAGTAGTACTTGTACTACTACGAATAGTACGATTATTACTAGTAGTACATACTACTAGTAGTAGTATTAGTAGAACTAGTTCTACATGTACTATTATTATGTACTAGCAGTACATACTAGTAGTATTAGTACTAATATTAGTAGTATTAGTACTAATATTAGAAGTACTAATTCTACTTGTAGTACATACTAGTACTAATAGTACGTACTAGTATGTACTGGAATAAATACTTGGAGTGTTAATAATACATACTAGTATGTACTACTTGTAGTAGTAGTATGTACTAGTAGTGCTAGTATTACTAGTAGTACTTACTACTACGAGTAGTACTAGTAGTACTTATACTACTACCAGTAGTACTTGTACTACTACGAATAATACGAGTACTACAACTACTGGTTGTAATAGTACATGTACAAGTAGTACTACGAGTAGTATGTACTAGTACAAGTACTACGAGTACATATTATTAGTACATACTGGTAGTACTAGTAGTATAGACATGTAGTACATACTAATATATACTACCCATACTAGTACATAGTATTACTACTACTAGTACTCCCACTAGTACTAGTATTAGTAGTAGTACATTCTAGTATGTACTACTCGTACTAGTATTAGTAGTACTATTTTGTATCAGTAGTATGTACTATTAGTATTTGCACTACTAGTACATACTAGTACTAGTAGTGTTTCTAGTACTAGTATGTACTAATAGTGCTAGTATTACTAGTAGTACTTACTACTACGTGTAGTACTAGTAGTATTTGTTCTACTACGGGTAGTACTAATAGTACTTGTACTCTTACGAGTAGTACTAATAGAACTTGTTCTACATGTACTACTGGTATATACTAGCAGTACATAGTAGTAGTATTAGTACTAGTACTAGAAATACTACTTTTACTAGTAGTATATACTAGTCCAAATAGTACTTACTAGTAAGTACTAGAATACATACTTGGTGTATTAGTAGCACATACTAGTATGTACTAGTAGTAGTAGTACTATTATGTACAAGTAGTGCTAGTATTACTAGTAGTACATACTACTACTAGTAGTACTAGTTGTACTTGTACTACTACGAGTAGTACTAGTATTACTTGTATTACTACGAGTAGTACGAGTACTACAACTACTGGTAGTAGTAGTACATGAACTTGTAGTAGTACTTGTATTACTACGTGTAGTACAAGTACTACAACTAGTGGTAGTAGTAGTACATGAATTAGTAGTAGTACTAGTAGTGTGTACTTGTAAAACTACTACTAGTACATATTATCAGTACATACTAGTTGTACTAGTAGTATAGACAAGTAGTACATATTAATATATACTACCCGTACTAGGACATATTATTTCACTACTAATACTACTGCTAGTACTTGTATTAATAGTAGTACATACTAGTATGTTATACTTGTACTAGCACTACTAGTACATACTAGTACTAGTAGTGTTACTAATACTACTTTGTACTAGTAGTGGTAGTATTACTAGTAGTACTTACTACTACGAGTAGTACTAGTAGTACTTATACTATTTTGAGTAGTACAAGTATGTACTTGTACTACTATGAGTAGTACGAGTATTACTAGTAGTACATACTACTAATAATAGCACTAGTAGAACTAGTTCTACATGTATTAGTTGTATTAAGACTAATACTTATAGTATTAGTACTGGTTTGTACTAGTAGTACTAGTATAACTAGCAGTACTTACTACAACGAGTAGTACTAGTAGTACTTGTACTACTATGAGTAGTACTTGTACTACTACGAGTAGTACTTGTACTACTACGAGTAGTACTTGTACTACTACGAGTAGTACTTGTACTACTACGAGTAGTACTTATACTACTAGAAGTAGTACAAGTACTACTACGAGTAGTACGAGTATTACTAGTATTACATACTACTACTAGTAGTACTAGCAGAACTAGTAATATTAGTACTAGTACTAAACGTATTAATTCTACTAGTAGTACATACTAGTACTTACAAGTATGTACTACAAGTATATACTGGAATACATACATGAATTATTAGTAGTATAAACTAGCATGTACTAGTAGTAGTAGTATGTACTAGTAGTGCTAGTATTACTAGTTGTACTTATTACTACGAGTAGTACTTATACTACTACGAGTAGTACTAGTAGTGCTTGTACTACTACGAATAGAACGAGTACTACAACTACTGGCAGTAGTAGTACATACTAATATATACTACCCGTACTAGAACTAGTAGGTACGACTACTTGTACTACTACTAGTACTAGTATTAGTAGTACTAATATGTACTAGTAGTATGTACTAGTAGTGCTAGTATTACTAGTAGTACTTACTACAACGAGTAGTACAAGTAGTACTTGTACTACTACGAGTAGTACAAGTAGTACTTGTACTACTACGAGTAGTACTAATTGTACTTGTACTACTACGAGTAGTACGAGTATTACTAATAGTAGAAGTACTAATACTAGAAGTACTAGTAGTAGAAGTTCTAGTACTAATACTAGTAGTATTAGTACTAGTAGTATTAGAAGTACTATTACTATATACTACTAATATTAGTACTAACCCTAGAAGTACTAATTTTACTTGTGGTACATACTACTACTAGTACCTACTATTACTAGTAGTTCTACTAGAACTAGTTCTACATGTACTACTACTATGTTTTAGCAGTAAATACTAGTAGTATTAGTACTAGTCTTAGAAGTTCCAATTCCCCCAGTTGTACATACTAGTACTAATAGTACTTACTAGTATGTACTACAAGTATGTACAAAAATACATACTTGGAGTACTAATAGTACATACTAGTATGTACTAGTAGTAGTAGTAGTAGTAGTATGTACTAGTATTGCTAGTAATACTAGTAGTACTTATTACTACGAGTAATACTAGTAGTACTTGTACTACTACGAGAAGTACTAGTAGTACTTGTACTACTACAAATAGTACGAGTACTACAATTACTGGTAGTAGTACTAGAAGTATGTACTAGTACAACTACTAGTAGTAGTAGTGATATGTACTAGTACAACTACTACTAGTAATAGTACTAGTAGTATGTACTAGTACAACTACTACTAGTACAAATTATTAGTACATACTAGTAGTACTAGTAGGACAGACAAGTAGTA
This sequence comes from Amborella trichopoda, assembly GCF_054954075.1. Lineage (NCBI taxonomy): Eukaryota > Viridiplantae > Streptophyta > Magnoliopsida > Amborellales > Amborellaceae > Amborella > Amborella trichopoda. The sequence goes on along the minus strand of NC_142345.1, from coordinate 21,309,276 downwards.
CATACTAATATATACTACCCGTACTAGTACATTACATTACACTATTAGTACTACTGTTACTACTAGTATTAGTAGTGCTATTATGTACTACTAGTATAAGCACGACTAGTATATACTAGTACTAGTAGTGTTACTAGTACTAGTATGTACTAGTAGTAGTAATATTATTAGTAGTACTTACTATTACGAGTAGTATTAGTAGTACTTGTACTTCTACGAGTAGTACTAGTAGTACGAGTAGTACATACACTACTAGTTGTACTAATAGAACTAGTTCTACATGTACTATTAGTATGTACTAGGAGTACATACTAGTAGTATTAGCATTAATACTAGTAGTATTAGTACTAGTACTAGATGTACTAATTCTAATAGTAGTACATACTAGTACTAATAGTACTTACTAGTATGTACTACAAGTATGTACTAGAATACATACTTGGAGTGTTTGTAGTACATACTAGTATGTACTAGTAGTAGTAGTAGTAGTAGTGTGCTAATATTTCAAGTAGTACTTACTACTATGAGTCGTTCTAGTAGTACTTGTGCTACTACGAGTAGTACGAGTACAACAACTACTGGTAGTAGTAGTACATGTAGTAGTAGTAATACTAGTAGTATGTACTGATACAACTACAGCTAGTTCATAATTTTAGTACATACCAGTAGTACTAATAGTATGGACAAGTAGTACATAATAATATATACTACCCGTACTAGTAAATAATATTACTACTACTAGTACTTCTGCTAGTACTAGTATTACTAGTAGTACATACTAGTATGTACTAGTATTAGTAGTACGATTATGTACTAGTAGTATGTACTACTAGTACTAGCTCGACTAGTACGAACTAGTACTAGTAGTGTTACCAGTACTAGTATGTACTAGTAGTGCTAGTATTACTAGTAGTACTCACTACTACGAGAGTACAAGTACTACTTGTACTACTACGAGTAGTACTAGTAGTACTTGTACTACTACGAGTAGTACTAGTAGTACTTGTACTACTACGAGTAGTACGAGTATTACTAGTAGTACATACTACTACAAGCAGGACTAGTAGAACTAGTTCTTCAGTACTACTAGAATGTATTAGCAGTACATACTAGTAGTATTAGTACTATTACTAGTAGTATTAGTACTAGTATTAGAAGCATTAATTCTACTAGTAGTACATACTAGTACTAATAGTACTTACTAGTATGTACTAAAAGTGTGTACTAGAATACATAGTATTCATAGTACATACTAGTATGTACTAATAGTAGTAGTAGTATGTATTAGTAGTTCTAGTATTACTAGTAGTACTTACTACTACGAGTAGTCCTAATAGTACTTGTTCTACTACTAGTAGTACTAGTAGTACTTGCACTACTACGAGTAGTACTAGTAGTACTTGTACTACTACGAGTAGTACGAATACTACAACTACTGGTAGTAGTAGTACATGTACTAGTCGTAGTACTAGTAGTACGTATTAGTACAACTACTACTAGTACATATTATTACTAGTAGTACTAGTAGTATGGACAAGTAGTACATACTAATATATACTACGCGTACTAGTACATAATATTACCACTATTAGTACTACTGCTAGTACTAGTATTTCTAGTAGTACATACTAGTATGTACTACTAGTACTAGTATTAGTAGTACTATAATGTACTAGTAGTATGTACTACTAATACTAGCACTACTAGTACATATTAATACTAGTAGTGTTGTTAGTACTAGTATGTACTAGAAGTGCTAGTATTACAAGTAGTACTTTCTACTACAAGTAGCACGAGTACTACAACTACTGGTAGTAGTAGTATATGTACAAGTAGTAGTACTATTACTTTGTACTAGTACAACTATTACTAGTACATATGATTAGTACATACTAGTAGTATTAGTAGCATAGACAAGTAGAACTTGCTAATATATAATACCCGTACTAGTACATAATATTACTACTACTAGTACTACTGCTAGTACTAGTATTAGTCAGAGTACATACAAGAATGTACAACTGATACTAGTATTAGTGGTACTATTATGTACTAATAGTTTGTACTATTAGTACTAGCACTACTAGTACATACTTGTAATAGTAGTGTTACTAGTACAAGTATGTACTAGTAGTACTTACTACTACGAGTAGTACGAGTATTTTTAGTAGTACATACTACTTCTAGTAGTACTAGTAAAACTAGTTCTACCTGTACTAATAGTACATACTAGTACTAATAGAACTACTAGTATGTACTACAAGTATGTACTAGAATACATACTTGGAGTATTAGTAGTACATACTAGTATGTACTAATAGTAGTAGTAGTATTTACTAGTAGTCCTAGTATTACGAGTAGTACTTGTACAACTACGAGTAGTAGAGTATTTCTACTACGAGTAGTACGAGTATTTCTAGTAGTACATACTACTTCTAAGTGTACTAGTAGAACTAGTTCTACCTGTACTAATAGTACATACTAGTACTAATAGAACTTACTAGTATGTACTACAAGTATGTACTAGAATACATACTTGGAGTATTAGTAGTACATACTAGTATGTACTCATAGTAGTAGTAGTATGTACTAATAGTGCTAGTATTACTAGTAGTACTTACTACTACGAGTAGTACTTGTACAACTACGAGTAGTACTAGTAGTACTAGTACTACTATAAGAAGTACTAGTAGTACTTGTACTACTACAAGTAGTACTAGTAGTACTTGTACTACTACGAGTAGTACTCGTAGTACCTGTACTACTACAAGTAGTACTCGTAGTACCTGTACTACTACGAGTAGTACGAGCACTACAACTACTAGTAGTAGTAGTACATGTACTAGTAGTAGTACTAGTAGATTGTACTAGTACAACTACTATTAGTACATATTGTTAATACATACTAGTAGTACGAGTAGTATAGACAAGTAGTACATACTAGTTTTACAAGTTTTACTTGTACTACCACGAGTAGTACTAGTAGTACTTGTAATATTACGAGTAGTACCAGTATTATTAGTTGTACATTTTACTACAAGTAGTACTAGTAGAACTAGTTCTACATGAACTACTAGTATGTACTAGCAGTACATACTAGTAGTATTAGTACTAATACTACTAGTATGTACTAGCAGTACATACTAGTAGTAATAGTACTAATATTAATAGTACTAAAAGTTCTAACTCTACTAATAATACATACTAGTTCTAATAATACTTACTAGTATGTACTAGAATTATGTACTAGAATACATACTTGGAGTATTAGTAGTACATACTAGTATGTACTAATAGTAGTAGTAGTATGTACTAGTAGTGCTAGTATTACTAGTTGTACTTACTACTACGAGTAGAACTAGTAGTACTTGTACTACTACGAGTAGTACTAGTAGTACTTGCGCTACTACTAGTAGTCTTATTACTACTGGTACTACTACTAGTAGCACTAGTACTACAAAAACTGGTAGTAGTAGTGCATGTACTTGTAGTAGTACAAGTAGTAATAAGACTACTCGTAGTAGCGCAAGTACTAGAAGTAGTACTAGTTGATGTAATATTATGTACTAGTATGGGTTGTATGCATTAGTTTGTACTACTTGTCTATACAACTAGTACTACTAGTACGTACTAATAATATCTACTAGTAGTAGTTGTACTTGTACTACTACGAGTAGTACTAGTAGTACTTGCGCTACTACTAGTAGTCTTATTACTACTGGTACTACTACTAGTAGCACTAGTACTACAAAAACTGGTAGTAGTAGTGCATGTACTTGTAGTAGTACAAGTAGTAATAAGACTACTCGTAGTAGCGCAAGTACTACTAGTACTACTCGTAGTAGTACAAGTACAACTACTACTAGTAGATATTATTAGTACGTACTAGTAGTACTAGTTGTATAGACAAGTAGTACAAACTAATGCATACAACCCATACTAGTACATAATATTACATCAACTAGTACTACTTCTAGTACTAGTATTACTAGTATGTATTAGTACTAGTATTAGCAGTACTATTATGTACTAGTAGTATGTACTACTAGTACTACCACTACTAGTACACACTAGTACTAGTAGTGTTACTAGTATTAGTATGTACTAGTAGTGCAAGTATTACTCGTAGTACTTACTACTACGAGTAGTACTAGTAGTACGAGCACTACTACGAGTAGTACTAGTAGTACTAGCACTACTACGAGCAGTACTAGCACTACTACGAGTAGTACGAGTATTACTGGTAGTAGATATTACTACTAGTAGTACTAGTAGAACTAGTTCTGCATGGGCTATAAGTATGTACTAGCAGTACATACTAGTAGTATTAACACAAATACTAGTAGTAATAGTACTAGTACTAGAAGTACTATTTCTACTAGTAGTACATACTAGTACAAATAGTACTTACTAGTATGTACTACAAGTATGTACTGGAATACATACTTGGAGTATTAGTAGTACATACTAGTATGTACTAGTAGTAGTGGTATGTACTAGTAGTTCTAGTATTACTAGTTGTAATTATGTACTTGTAGTATAGACAACTAGTACCTACTAATATATACTACCCGTACTAATACATAATATTACTACTACTAGTACTACTGCTAGTACTAGTATTAGTAGTACTATTATGCACAAGTAGTATATACTGCTAGTACAAGTAGTAGTGTTACTTGTAGTAGTATGTACTAGTAGTGGTAGTATTACAAGTAGTACTTACTACTACGAGTAGTACTAGTTGTACTTGTACTAGTACGAGTAGTACGAGTATTAACTGGTAGTAGTAATACAAGTACTTGTAGTAGTACTAGTAGTATGTACTAGTACAACTACTACTAGTACATGTTATTAGTACATACTAGTAGTACTTATAGTATAGACAACTAGTAGTATTATGTACTAGTAGTGGTAGTATTACTAGTCGTACTTACTGCTACGAATAGTACTAGTAGTACGAGTATTACAAGTAGTACATACTACTAATAATAGTACTAGTAGAACTAGTTCTACATGTATTAGTAGTATTAGTACTAATAATAGTAGTATTAGTATTGGTTTGTACTAGTAGTACTAGTATAACTTCTAGTACTTACTACTACGGGTAGTACTAGTAGTCTTTGTACTATTATGAGTAGTACTTGTACTACTACGAGTAGTACTTGTACTACTATGAGTAGTACTTGTACTACTACGAGTAGTACAAGTACTACTACGAGTAGTACGAGTATTACTAGTAGTAATAATAGAACTAGTAATATTAGTACTAGTACTAGAAGTATTAATTCTACTAGTAGTACATACTAGTACTTACTAGTATGTACTACAAGTATGTACTACAAGTATGTACTAGAATACATACTTGGAGTATTAGTAGTATATACTAGTATGTACTAGTAGTAGTAGTAGTAGTATGTACTAGTAGTGCTAATATTACTAGTAATACTTACTACTACGAGTAGTACTAGTAGTACTTATACTACTACGAGTAGTACTAGTAGTGCTTGTACTACTACGAGTAGTACGAGTATTACAACTACTGGTAGTAGTTGTACATACTAATATATACTACCTGTACTAGTACTAATATATACTAGTACTAGTATTACTGCTAGTACTAGTATTAGTAGTACTATTATGTACTAGTAGTATGTACTACTAGTACTAGCACGACTAGTAATACTAGTACTAATAGTGCTATTAGTACTAGTATCTACTAGTAGTTGTAGTATTACTAGTAGTACTTACTACTACGAGTAGTACTAGTAGTACTTGTAGTACTACGAGTAGTACTAATAGTACTTGAACTGCTACGAGTAGTACGAGAATTACTAGTAGTATAAATACTAATATTAGAAGTACTTGTAGTAGAAGTACTAGTATTAATACTAGTAGTATTAGTACTAGTAGTACTAGAAGTACTAATACTACATACTACTAGTATTAGTACTAATACTAGTAGTATTAGTACTAGAACTAGAAGTACTAATTCGACTAGTGGTACATGCTAGTACTAATAGTGCTAACTAGTATGTACTACAAGTATGTACGACAAGTATGTACTAGAAAACCTACTTGGAGTATTAGTAGTAAATACTAGTATATACTACCCGTACTAGTAGTTCTATTAGAACTAGTTCTACATGTACCTACTACTACTAGTAATTACTACTACTAGTAGTTCTAGTAGAACTAGTTCTACATGTACTACTAGTACGTACAAGCAGTACATACTAGTAGTATTAGTACTAATACAAGTAGTATTAGCACTAGTTTTAAAAGTACTAATTCTACTAGTTGTACATACTAGTTGTACATACTAGTACTAATAGTACTAATAGTATACACTACAAGTATGTACTAGAATACATACTTGGAGTATTAGTAGTAGTAGTAGGAGTATGTACTAGTATTGCTAGTATTACTAGTAATACTTACTACTACGAGTAATACTAGGTGTACTTGTACTACTGCGAGTAGTACTAGAAGTACTTGTACTACTACGATTAGTGGTAGTACTACAAGTACTGGTAGTAGTAGTAGTAGTATGTACTAGTACAACTACTACTAGTAGTAGTAGTAGTAGTATGTACTAGTACAACTACTACTAGTAGTAGTACTAGTAGTATGTACTAGTACAACTACTACTACTAGTAGTACTAGTAGCATGTACTAGTACAACTACTACTAGTAGTAGTACTAGTAGCATGTACTAGTACAACTACTACTAGTACATATTACAAGTACATACTAGTAGTACTTGTAGGATAGACAAGTAGTACATACTAATATATACTACCCGTACTAGTACATTAAATTACTAGTATTATTACTACTGCTAGTACTAGTATTAGTAATACTATTATGTATTAGTAGTATGTACTACTAGTACTAGCGCGACTAGTATATACTAGTACTAGTAGTATTACTATTACTAGTATGTACTAGTAGTGCTAATATTACTAGTAATACTTACTTCTATGAGTAGTACTAGTAGTACTTGTACAACTATGAGTAATACTTGTAGTACAAGTAGTACATACACTACTAGTTGTACTAGTTTTACATGTACTACTAGTATGTATTGTGAGTACATACTTGTAGTATTAGTACTAATACTAATAGTATTAGTACTAGTATTACTAGTATTAGTACTAGTACTAGTAGTATTAGTACTAGTACTAGTACTAGTTGTATTAGTACTAGTAATAGAAGTACTAATTCTAATAGTAGTACATACTAGTACTAATAGTATGTACTAGTATTTACTAGAATACATACTTGGAGTATAAGTAGTACATTCTAGTATGTAGTAGTAGTAGTAGTATATACTAGTAGTGCTAATATTACCAGTAGTACTTACTACTACTCTAGTAGTACTTTTACTACTACGAGTAGTCATGGTAATACTACTACTACTACGAGTAGTACGAGTACAACAACTACTGGTAGTAATAGTACATGTACAAGTAGTAGTACTAGTAGTATGTACTAATACAACTACTACTAGTACATATTATTAGTACATACCAATAGTACTAGTAGTATAGAAAAGTAGTACATACTAATATATACTACCCGTACTAGTAAATAATATTACTACTACTAAAACTACTACTAGTACTAGCATGACTAGTACTAGTAGTACTATTATGTACTAGTAGTATTATTATGTACTAGTAGTACTATTATGTACTAGTAGTACTATTATGTACTAGTAGTATGAAGTTCTAGGACAAGCACGACTAGTATGTACTAGTACTAGTAGTTTGACTAGTACTAGTATGTACTAGTTGTGCAAGTATTACTAGTAGTACTTACTACTGCGTGAGTACTAGTAGTACTAATAGTACATACTACTACTAGTAGTACTAGTACAACTTGTTCTACATGTACTAAGAGTATGTACTGACAGTACATACTAGTAGTATTAGTACTAATACTAGAAGTATTAGTACTAGTACTAGAAGTACTAGGTTTACTAGTAGTACATACTAGTTTTAATAGTACTTACTAGTATTTATTACAAGTATGTATTAGAATACTTACTTTGAGTATTAGTAGTACATACTAGTATGTACTAGTAGTAGTAGTAGTATGTACTAGTCGTGCTAGTATTATTAGTAGTACTTACTACTACGAGTAGTACTTGTAGTACGTGTACTACTACGAGTAGTACTTGTAGTACGTGTACTACTACGAGTAATACGAGTACTATAACTACTGGTAGTTGTAGTACATGTACTAGTAGTAGTACTAGTAGTGTGTACTAGTACAACTACAACTTGTATATATTATTAGTACATACTAGTAGTACTAGTACCATAGACAAGTAGTACATATTAATATATACTACCCGTACTAGTACATGAGATTACTACAACTAGTACAACTGCTAGTACTAGTATTACTAGTAGTACATACTAGTATTACTATTACGAGTAGTGTTACTAGTACTAGTATTTACTGGTAGTGCTAGTATTACTAGTAGTACTTACTACTACGTGTAGTACTAGTAGTACTTGTACTACTACGAGTATTACTAGTAGTTCTTGTACTACTACGAGTAGTACGAGTATTACTAGTAGTACATACTACTAATAATAATAGTAGAACTTTTTCTACATGTACTACGAGTATGTACTAGAAGTACATACTAGTTGTATTAGTACTAATACTAGTAGTATTAGTACAGGTACTAGAAGTACTAATTCTACTAGTAGTACATACTAGTACTAGTAGTACTTATTAGTACGTACAACAAGTATGTACTAGAATACAAACTTGGAGTATTAGTAGTACATACTAGTACGTAATAGTAGTAGTATATACTAGTAGTGCTAGTATTACCAGTACTACTTACTACTACGAGTCATACTTGTAGTACTTGCACTACTACGAGTAGTACTAATAGTACTTACTAGTACTAATGGTATCTACTAATATGTACTACAAGTATGTACTAGAATACATACTTGGAGTATTAGTAGTACATACTAGTATGTACTAGTAGTAGTAGTAGTAGTAGCATGTACTAGTAGTGCTCGTATTACTAGTAGTACTTACTACTATAAGTAGTCCTAGTAGTACTTGTACTACTACGAGTAGTACTAGTAGTACTTATACTACTACGAGTAGTATTAGTAGTACTAGTACTACTACGAGTAGTACGAGTACTACAACTACTGGTAGATGTAGTACTAATATGTAAGAGTACAACTACTACTAGTACATATTATTAGATTATACTAGTAGTACTAAGAGTATAGACAAGTAGTACATACTATTTATTATATACTACCCGTACTAAGACATAATATAACTACTACTAGTATTACTGCTACTACTTGTATTACTAGTAGTACATACTAGTATTACTAGTAGTATTACTAGTATGTACTACTAGTACTAGTATTACTAGTAGTATTACTAGTATGTACTACTAGTACTAGTAGTACTAGTAGTATTACTAGTATGTACTACTAGTACTAGTATTACTAGTAGTATTACTAGTATGTACTACTAGTACTAGTATTACTAGTAGTATTACTAGTATGTACTACTAGTACTAGTATTACTAGTAGTATTACTAGTATGTACTACTAGTACTAGTATTACTAGTAGTATTACTAGTATGTACTACTAGTACTAGTATTAGTAGTACTATTATGTACTAGTAGTATGTACTACTGATACTAGCACTACTGGTACATATTAGTATTAGTACTGTTACTAGTAGTATGTACTACTGATACTAGCACTACTGGTACATATTAGTATGTACTAGTGGTTTTAATATTACTAGTAGTACTTTCTACTACGAGTAGTACTAGTAGTACTTGTACTATTACGAGTAGTACTAGTAGTATTAGTATTAATACTAATAGTATTATTATTAATACTAGTAGTATTAGTTTTAGTACTAGAAGTACTACATCTACTAGTAATACTTACTAGTACTAATAGTACTTACGAGTATTTACTAAATGTATGTACTAGAATTCATACTTGGAGTATTAATAGTACATACTAGTAGTATGTACTAGTTGTAATTGTATTATGTTCTAGTTGTAATTGTATTATGTTCTAGTTGTAATTGTACTACTACAAGTAGTACTACTAGTACTTATACTATTACGAGTAGTACTAAGAGTACTTGTACTACAATAAGTAGTACTAGAGATACTGGTACTACAACGAGTAGTACGGGTACTATAACTACTGGTAGTAGTAGTACATGTATTAGTAGTAGTACTAGTAGTATGTACTAGTACAACTACTACTAGTACTTATAATTAGTACATACGAGTTGTACTAGTAGTATAGACAAGTAGTACATCCTAATATATACTACCTGTACTAGTACATAATATTACTACTACTAACACAACTAGTATGTACTAGTAGTTGTAATAGTAGTATGTACTAGTAGTGCTAGTATTACTAGTAGTACTTACTACAACGACTAATACTAGTAGTACTTGTACTACTATGAGTAGTACTAGTAGTACTTGTACTACTACGAGTAGTACTAGTAGTACTTGCACTACTACATACTAGTACTAGTACTAGTATATACTAATATACTAGTATATACTAGATATACTAGTATATACTAGTATATACCAGTATATACTAGTACTGGTATATATACTAGTATACTAGTATATATACTAGTATACTAGTATATATACCAGTACTAGTATATATACTAAGATATATACTAGTACTAGTACTTATAAAAGTACTAGTATATACTAGTATATACTAGTATATATTAGTATATACTAGTATATATTAGTATATATTAGTACTAGTATATACTAGTATATATTAGTACTAGTATATACTAGTATGTACAAGTATATATTAGTATATACTAATACATATACTAATATATACCAGAGTATATACTAGTATATACTGATATATATATTAGTATATACACTAGCATTTACTAGTATATATACTAGTATATGTACTAGTACTAGTATTAGTATATACTAGTATACTAGTATATACTAGTACTAGTATATACTAAGATATATTAGTATATACTAGTATATATACTAGTAATATACTAGTATATATACTAGTATATATACTAGTATATATACTAGTACTAGTATATATACTAGTATATACACTAATACAAGTATATATATAGTTGTATATACTAGTATACTAGTATATACTAGTATATACTAGTATATATACTAGTATATATACTAGTATATATACTAGTACTAGTAAATACTAGTATATATACTAATATATACACTAGTACTAGTATATACTAGTATACACTAGTATATACTAGTAAATATATAGTAGTATATTCTAGTATACTAGTATATTCTAGTATATATTAGTATATATATAGTAGTATATACTAGTATATACTCGTATATACTAGTATATATACTAGTATATATACTAGTACTAGTACTAGTATATATACTAGTATATACTAGTATATGTACTAGTACTAGTACTAGTATATATACTAGTATATACTAGTATATGTACTAGTACTAGTATATACTAGTTTATACTAGTATATACTAGTACTAGAATATACTAGTACTGGTATATACTAGTACTAGTCTATACTAATATATATAATAGTATATACTAGTATATACTAGTACTAATATATATACTAGTACTAGTATATACTAGTATATGTACTAGTACTAGTTTATATAGTATTATATATACTAATATTATTATATATACTAGTATTAGTATATACTAGTATATATACTAGTATAAGTATATACTAGTATATATATTAGTATATACTAGTACTATATATACTGGTATATATACTAGTTTACTAGTATATACTCGTACTAGTACTAGTACATATACTAGTATATATACTAGTATATACTAGTATATACTAGTATATATACTAGTATGTACTAGTAGTAGTATATACTAGTATATACTCGTATATACTAGTATATATTAGTATACTAGTATATACTACTATATATATACTAGTATATACTAGTAAATACTAGTATATACTAGTATATATACTAATACTAGTATATACTAGTATATACTAGTATATACTAGTACTAATATATATACTAGTATACTAGTGTATATACTAATAGTATATACTAGTATATATACTAACTATCATTCCCATAGATAGATCAATACAATTTGCTGATAAATTCCCCGGTCAAATACTTGATAAAAGGGAACTTCAAAGATTCTTAGGATGTTTAAATTATGTTAGTGATTTTTATCCTAATCTTGCATTAGATTCTAATCCTTTATATGATAGACTCAAAAAGAATCCTCCACCATGGACAAATACCCATACTCGAGCAGTACAGGTATATAAACAGAAGGTAAAAACACTAGAATGTCTCTCCCTTTCACATCCAACTGCTTTCAAAATCATTGAATGTGATGCATCTGATAAAGGTCTAGGAGGAATTCTAAAACAACAAATTGATTCGAAAGAACAATTACTTCGTTATATTTCCAAAGCTTGGAATGCTACTCAATTAAATTATTCCATGGTCAAAAAGGAACTATTAGCAATAGTTCACTGTGTGACTAAATTTCAAAGTGATATTTTAAATCAACATTTCTTAATACGTACTGACTGCAAAGCAGCCAAAGATATCTTGCAAAAAGATGTTCAAAATTTGGTTTCTAAACAAATCTTTGCTCAATGGCAGGCTATATTGTCCGCCTTTGATTTTTCCATCGAACACCTTCCCGGGTCTTCTAATTGCTTTTGCAACCTCTTGATCAGGGTTGCCTGCCAATTTATTTGCAGAAGCATACATAGTCATATGTCTCATAACATCCAATATTTTTAATTCAGATAATCCATCTATTTGTCAATTTACTATTGATCTTCCTGAGTATGATACTACCTATTGTATGGCATCTTCTTCCATTTGTATATCAACAGGTATGGGTCTCTTATGGTATGGTAAGGCTGTTACTGGTTGCCAGTATTTTCCATAGGCTATTCTATTTATGGTTTCTGTAGTATGGGTAGTATCCATAAATGCTTTTTCTTGATTTTGAATTGTATCTTCTATGATTGGTTCTTCTTCCTGAAGCATCATTGATTCATGTTCTGGTATTTTTGCGTTACCTTTATCAGAGGACTCAGGTGGTGTGGATGAAGGAGGAATGATTAGTTTTGGAGAAGAAATTCCTTGGATATCTAGTTGGGATAATTTTGATATCAATTGACCCATAAGGGATTTATTATTATCTCCAATATGGAATTTATTTTTATTTAATTCTGGAGGTGATTTGAACAAAACTGATTTGGGTATTTGTGTAGCAGAAGGTTGTTCTTTGGTGACCAATCTTTCTATCCTTTCTGCTTGCTTTCCTAAGGATTGCATATACAGATTGGTATAATTATTTTGCTCTACAATATGAGGTATTAACTCTTGTTTCTTACCAAGTTCTTTAGGTAAGATTTTATATGGAGTGGCAATTATATCATATAAGGATGAAGGTTGAGTAGGCTCATTCTTAGCTGGGACTTTTGTTTTAAGTATGATACTTTTTTCAGGTGGATGGGTACTAGCAGTGGTAGTACCATCAGTGCTTATATAGGTTTTTACTTCTATTGTTTGAATTTCATCAAATGAAGAAGGGATGTGAAGTTGATGTTGATAATTACTTATTAACCATAAAAAATATCCTTCTGTTTCTTTTTCCTTTTTTAAGGAATTTATTATATCTGGCTTGTAATTTTTCTCTTAATTGTAATGGTATATTTGTAAGATACCATTGTCTGATATGTCTATTTTCATTTGACATAAAATCTTGCTTAATATAATTGTATTCAATTTTTTTCTTTTTTCTTTCTAATTTAGCAGCTAAATATGCTGCTATATATTCATCTGAATATTTATCATGAGGATTATCATATTCTTCTACTTGTAGGGTTAATATTTGAAAGTCTTGTAATTCTTCTATACTAGGTTCAGTAGTATTTGTAGTAATAGATTCAGGGGTATTTGTAGGAATAACAACATGATCTGTTGTTCTCCTTATTCCTTGAAATTGTAGGTCTGAACTAGGTAATGAGGAGGACTGAGTAGGAGGTGGTAGTATTATGATATTTGGATCAGTAGAATAAGATTTTTTACTCGGTATTTTGTTTTTAATACTCCTTTTTCTGTTGATATTAATATCATCTTGAACTTGTAATTGTTGAAATTTAATTTCAATATTACCGTCAGGATGTTCTACTATTTGATTGGGAATATGATTTTGAAGAACCTCTTGAGGTTGATTAGCATGTTGTAAGGCCCATGACTGTGGTAGTCTAATATCTGACCATTTTATTGTTTTGGGAACAATCATATTTGATTTTTCCATGTTTGTTTGGAATAAAATAGTTTGGTCTTTTTGATCAATTGCATAATATTTGGACATAAGGTGTTCATGACTTTATAATATATTCGATAAACTATTGCCAAGTTTTGAGATTCTTGGGTCATATGAAACCCATGTGTTTTTAAATTAATTGTTAATATATCTAGTATATTTGGGTCAGTTAAAGAAACAGAAAAATTTGGAAAACAGTTGAAATATATGGGACCACTACAGAGGCTGGATTCAACCATGCCAAGTAGCGAGTCTGTGAATATTTTTTGTCTTGTATCTCTTAGGCATACAAGCACAGAAGTGTTCAACCCTAATCGGGTCAAAGGTTTTACGGCTATTTGAATTAATCCAATATGTAAATATTTGTAATTATGTTCTTTATGATTTTCAATAATTTTCTTTGACAGTAGATGAAAGTCTTCTTGATTTTGCGTGACTGATAAACTTTCTTCTACAGTCTTAATGGCATAACCCATTTTGAATCTGAATGATCCTTTATTATAAAAGTCATGAATTGGTACCTTAGGTATGTTCCAATTTTGAATATTATGTTCGATGTCATTTATAACTATTTGTTCTTTGTTTTTTACTCTAAGTGTTTGAGATGAAGTTGCATTTTTACTAGTTACATTCCTTATTAAATTTGCCATCCGTAGGTTGCGGATAATGACAATCTGGACATTCAGTGGCCCAGCGTTTTCCCTAAGCGGCTCTTCGTGGCCTTGGCGGAACTTTACAATAGGCGTTCACTTGTCTCTTGCCTTAATGAAGGAGAACCTTCACCTCTAAATATCCGTTCACCTTCACAGTCCCCAATACATAAAATTACTTATCCAGAAGCAAATGCTTCTACTCCTACATACTCCTAGTATATATAGTACTAGTATATATACTAGTATATATTACTAGCATATACTAGTATATACTAGTACTAGTATATACTAATATGTATACTAGTATATATACTAGTATATATACTAGTACTAGTACAAGTATATATACTAGTATATACTAAGAAATACTAGTATATTCTAGTATATACTAGTATATACTAGTATATATCTTAGTAAATATACTAGTATAGACTAGTATATACTAGTATATATACTAGTATATGTATTAGTACTAGTATGTACTAGTACTAGTATTAGTATATATGGGTTGTATGCATTAGTTTGTACTACTTGTCTATACAACTAGTACTACTAGTACGTACTAATAATATCTACTAGTAGTAGTTGTACTTGTACATACTACTTGTACTACTACAAGTACATGCACTACTACTACCAGTTTTTGTAGTACTAGTACTACTAGTAGTAGTACCAGTAGTAATAAGACTACTCGTAGTAGCGCAAGTACTACTAGTACTACTCGTAGTAGTACAAGTACTACTAGTTCTACTCGTAGTAGTAAGTACAACTAGTAATACTAGCACTACTAGTACATACTATTACTACTATTAGTACATAGTAGTATGTACTACTATTACTCCAAGTATGTATTCTAGTACATAATTCTAGTACATACTAGTAAGTATTATTAGAACTAGTATGTATTATTAGTAGAGTTAGAACTTTTAGTACTATTAATATTAGTACTAATACTACTAGTATGTACTATGTACTGCTAGTACATACTAGTAGTTCATGTAGAACTAGTTCTACTAGTACTACTTGTAGTAAAATGTACAACTAATAATACTCAAGTACTACTAGTACTACTCGTGGTAGTACAAGTAAAACTTGTAAAACTAGTATGTACTACTTGTCTATACTACTCGTACTACTAGTATGTATTAACAATATGTACTAGTAGTAGTTGTACTAGTACAATCTACTAATACTACTAATAGTACATGTACTACTACTAGTACATGTACTACTAATAGTACATGTACTACTACTAGTACATGTACTACTACTACCAGTAGTTGTAGTGCTCGTACTACTCGTAGTAGTACAAGTACTACTAGTACTACTCGTAGTAGTACAAGTACTACTAGTACTACTCGTAGTAGTACAAGTACTACTAGTACTTCTTATAGTAGTACTAGTACTACTAGTACTACCCGTAGTTGTACAAGTACTACTCGTAATAGTAAGTACTACTAGTAATACTAGCACTACTAGTACATACTACTACTATTATGAGTACATACTAGTATGTACTACTAATACTCCAAGTATGTATTCTAGTACATACTTGTAGTACATACTAGTTAGTTCTATTAGTACTAGTATGTACTATTAGTACAGGTAGAACTAGTTCTACTAGTACTCTTAGAAGTAGTGTGTACTACTAGAAATACTCGTACTACTCGTAGTAAAAATACTCGTACTACTCGTAGTTGTACAAGTACTACTCGTAGTTGTACAAGTACTACTCGTAATACTAGCACTACTAGTAAATACTACTGCTACTATTAGTACATACTAGTATGTATTACTAATCTCCAAGTATGTATTCTAGTACATACTTGTAGTACAAACTAGTAAGTTCTATTAGTACTAGTATGTACTATTAGTACAGGTAGAACTAGTTTTACAAGTACTACTAGAAGTAGTATGTACTACTAGAAATACTCGTACTACTCGTAGTAGTAAGTACTACTAGTACAGACTTGTATTAGTATCACTACTATTACAAGTATGTACTAGTAGTGCTAGTACTAATAGTACAAACTACTAGTACATAATAGTACCACTAATGCTAGTACCAGTTGTACATTCTTGTATGTACTCTGACTAATACTAGTACTAGCAGTAGTACTAGTAGTAGTAATATGATGTACTAGTACGGGTATTATATATTAGTAAGTTCTACTTGTCTATGCTACTAATACTACTAGTATGTACTAATTATATGTACTAGTAATAGTTGTACTAGTACAAAGTAATAGTACTACTACTTGTACATATACTACTACTACCAGTAGTTGTAGTACTCGTGCTACTTGTAGTAGAAAGTATTACTTGTAATACTAGCACTTCTAGTACATACTAGTACTAGTAACACTACTAGTATTAATATGTACTAGTAGTGCTAGTATTAGTAGTACATACTACTAGTACATAATAGTACTACTAATACTAGTACTAGTAGTACATACTAGTATGTACTATTAGAAATACTAGTATTAACAGTAGTACCAATAGTGGTAATATTATGTACTAGTACGCGTAGTATATATTAGTATGTACTACTTGTCCATACTACTAGTACTACTAGTAATAATATGTACTAGTAGTAGTTGTACTAATACGTACTACTAGTACTACGACTAGTACATGTACTACTACTATCAGTAGTTGTAGTATTCGTACTACTCGTAGTAATACAAGTACTACTAGTACTACTCGTAGTAGTGCAAGTACTACTAGTACTACTAGTAGTAGTACAAGTACTATTAGGACTACTCGTAGTAGTAAGTACTACTAGTAATACTAGAACTACTAGTACATACTACTACTACTATTAGTACATACTAGTATGTACTATTAATACTATGTATTCTAGTCCACACTTTTAGTACATACTAGTAAGTACTATTAGTACTAGTATGTACTACTAGTAGAATTAATACTTCTAGTACTAGTACTAATACTACTAGTAATAATACTAATACTACTAGTATGTACTGCTAATACATTCTAGTAGTACTGAAGAACTAGTTCTACTAGTCCTACTTGTAGTAGTATGTATTACTAGTAATACTCGTACTTCTCGTAGTAGTACAAGTACTACTAGTACTACTCGTAGTAGTACAAGTACTACTAGTACTACTCGTAGTAGTACAAGTACTACTAGTACTACTCGTAGTAGTACAAGTAGTACTTGTACTCTCGTAGTAGAGAGTACTACTAGTAATACTAGCACTACTAGTACATACTAGTACTGGTAACACTACTAGTACTAGTTCGTACTAGTCGAGCTAGTACTAGTAGTACATACTACTAGTACATAATCGTACTACTAATACTAGTACATACTAGTATGTACTACTAGTAATACTAGTACTAGCAGAAGTACTAGCAGTAGTAATATTATTTACTAGTACGGGTAGTATATATTATTATGTACTACTTGTCCATACTATTAGTACTACTGGTATGTACTAAAATTATGAACTAGCTGTAGTTGTATCGGTACATACTACTAGTATTACTACTAGTTCATGTACTACTACTACCAGTAGTTGTTGTACTCGTGCTACTCGTAGTAGCACAAGTACTACTAGAACGACTCGTAATAGTAAGTACTACTGGAAATATTAGCACTACTAGTATATAATACTACTACTACTACTACTAGTACATACTAGTATGTACTACAAACACTCCAAGTATGTATTCTAGTACATACTAGTAAGTACTATTAGTACTAGTATGTACTACTATTAGAATTAGTACATCTAGTACTAGTACTAATACTACTAGTATTAATACTAATACTACTAGTATGTACTCCTAGTACATACTAGTAGTGCATGTAGAACTAGTTCTACTAGTACAACTAGTAGTGTATGTACTACTCGTACTACTAGTACTACTCGTAATAGTAAGTATTACTAATAATATTACTACTACTAGCACATACTAGTACTAGTAACACTACTAATACTAGTATATACTAGTCGTGCTAGTACTAGTAGTACATAATAGCACTACTAATACTAGTAGTAACAGTAGTACTAATAGTGTAATGTCATGTACTAGTACGGGTAGTATATATTAGTATGTACTACTTGTTTGTCCTTCTAGTACTACTAGTATGTACTATTAATATGTACTAGTAGTAGTTGTACTAGTACATACTACTAGTACTACTACTAGTAGTAGTTGTACTAGTACATACTACTACTACTACTAGTAGTTGTACTAGTACATACTACTACTACTACCAGTAGTTGTACTAGTACATACTACTAGTACTACTACCAGTAGTTGTAGTACTCGTACTATTCGTAGTAGTACAAGTACTACTAGTACTTCTCGTAGTAGTACAAGTACTACTAGTATTACTCGTAGTAATAAGTACTACTAGTATTACTAGCAATACTAGCAATACTAGTACATACTACTACTACTACTACTACTAGTACATACTAGTATGTACTATTAGTACTCCAAGTATGTATTTTTGTACATACTTGTAGTACATACTAGTAAGTACTATTAGTACTAGTATGTACAACTGGGAGAATTGGAACTTCTAAGACTAGTACTAATACTACTAGTATTAGTACTAATACTACTAGTATTTAGTACTAAAACATAGTAGTAGTACATGTAGAACTAGTTCTAGTAGAACTACTAGTAATAGTAGGTACTAGTAGTAGTATGTACCACAAGTGGAATTAGTAGTTCTAGGGTTAGTACTAATATTAGTAGTATATAGTAATAGTACTTCTAAAACTACTAGTACTAATACTACTAGTATTAGTACTAGTACTTCTAGTACTAGTACTTCTAGTATTAGTACTTCTACTATTAGTAATACTCGTACTACTCGTAGTAGTACAAGTACTATTAGTACTACTCGTAATAGTACAAGTACTACTTGTACTACTCGTAGTAGTACAAGTACTACTTGTACTACTCGTAGTAGTAAGTACTACTAGTAATACAAGCACTACTAGTACTAGTAGTACATACTACTAGTACATAATAGTACTACTAATACTAGTACTAGCAGTAGTACAAGTAGTGGTACCTAGTAGTTCTAGTACGGGTAGTATATATTAGTATGTACTACTACTGCCAGTAGTTGTAGTACTCGTTCTATTCGTAGTAGTACAAGCACTACTAGTACTACTCGTAGTAGTATAAGTACTACTAGTACTACTCGTAGTAGTAAGTACCACTAGTAATACTAGCACTACTAGTACATACTAATACAACTAGTACATGCTAGTATATACTACTAATAATCCAAGTATGTATTCTAGTACATACTTGTAGTACATACTTGTAAGTACTAGTATGTACTACTAGTAGAATTAATACTTCTAGTACTAGTATTAATATTACTAGTTCTGCTAGTACTACTAGTAGTAGTATGTAATACTAGTAATACTCGTACTACTCGTAGTAGTACTTGTACTACTTCTAGTAGTAAAAGTACTACTCGTAGTAGTACAAGTGCTACTCGTAGTAGTACATGTACTACTCGTAGTAGTACAAGTACTACTCGTAGTAGTACAAGTACTACTCATAGTAGTACAAGTACTACTAGTACTACTCGTTGTAGTAAGTACTGCTAGTTATACTAGTACTACTAGTACAAACCAGTACTAATACTATAAGTATTAGTCTTAATACAACTAATACATTTAGAACTAGTTCTACTAGTGCTATTATTAGTAGTATGTACTACTAGTAATACTCGTACTACTCATAGTAGTACAAGTACATACTTGTACTACTCAAAATAGTATAAGTACTACTAGTACTACTCGTAGTAGTAAGTACTACTAGTAATACTACCACTACTAGTACAAAGTAGTATTAGTAACACTACTAGTACTAGTATATACTAGTAGTGCTAGTACAAGTATAACATACTAGTATGTACTACTATTAATACAAGTACTAGCAGTAGTATTAGTAGTAGTAATAATATGTACTAGTACGGATAGTATATATTAATATGTACTACTTGTCTATACTACTAGTACAATTAGTATGTACTGATAATATGTACTAGTAGTAGTTTTACAAGTACACACTACTAGTACTACTAGTTGATGTACTACTACTACCAGTAGTTGTAGTACTTGTACTACTCGTAGTAATACAAGTACTACTACAAGTTCATGTACTACTACTACCAGTAGTTGTAGTACTCGTACTACTCGTAGTAATACTACTACTACTCGTAGTAGTACAAGTACAACTAGTACTACTAATAATACTAGCACTACTTGTACTCGTAGTACTACTAGTACATGTACTATTACAACCAGTAGTTGTAGTACTCATATTACTCGTAGTAGTACAAGTACTACTGGTAGTAGTATAAGAACTATTAGTACTACTCGTAGTAGTAAGTACTACTAGTAATACTAGCACTACTAGTACATACTACTACTACTACTAGTACATACTAGTATGTACAATTAATACTCCAAGTATTTATTCTAGTACCTACTTGTAGTACATACTACTACGTACAATTAGTACTAGTATGTACTACAAGTAGAATTAGTACTTCTAATATTAGTACTAATACTACTAATATTAGTTCTAATACTACTAATATTAGTACTAATACTACTAGTATGTACTGCTAGTACATAATAATAGTACATGTAGAACTAGTTCTACTAATACTACTAGTAGTAGTATGTACTACTAGTAATAATCGTACTACTAGTAGTAGTACAAGTACTACTAGTACTACTCGTACTAATAAGTACTGCTCGTAATACAAGCACAGCTAATACATACTAGTGCGGGTAGTGTATATTAGTATGTACTACTTGTCTATACTACTAGTACTACTAGTATGTACTAATAATATGTATTAGTAGTAGTTGTACAAGTACGAACTACTAGTACTACAACTACCAGTAGTTGTAATACTCGTACAACTCGTAGTAGTACAAGTACTACTAGTACTACCCGTAGTATTACAAGTACTACTACTAATACTAGCACTACTAGAACATACTATTACTACTACTACTAGTACATACTAGTATGTACTACTAATACTCCAAGTATGTATTCTAGTACAAACTTGTAGTACATACTAGTAAGTACTATTAGTACTAGTACGTACTACTTGTACAGACTAATCATACTTGTATAACTAGTTCTACTACTACTACTAGTAGTAGTATGTACTACTTGTAATACTCGTACTACTCGTAGTAATACAAGCACTACTAGTACTACTCGTAGTACTACAAGTACTATTAGTACTACTCGTAGTAGTAAGTACTACAAGTAATACTAGCACTACTAGTACATACTGGTACTAGTAAAACTACTAATACTAATATGTACTAGTAGTGCTAGTACTAGTAGTATATACTAGTATGTACTACTAGTAATACTAGTACTAGTAGTAGTACTAGTAGTAATAAAATTATGTACTAATACGGGTAGTATATATTAGTATGTACTACTCTTCTAAATTACTAGTACTACTAGTATGTACCCATAATATGTACTAGTAGTAGTTGTACTAGTACATACTACTAGTACTACTACTAGTACATGTACTACTACTACCAGTAGTTGTAGTACTCGTACTACTCGTAGTAATACAAGTACAACTAGTACTACTCGTAGTAGTACAAGTACTACTAGAACTATTAGTAGTAATAAGTACTACTAGTAATACTAGCACTACTAGTACATACTACTACTACTACTACTACTACTAGTACATACTAGTATGTACTACTAATACTCTATGTATTCGAGTACATACTTGTAGTACATACTAGTAAGTACTATTAGTACTAATATGTACTACTAGTAGAATCAATACTTCCAGTACTAGTTCTAATACTACTAAAATTTTTACTAATACTACTAGTATGTACTGCTAGTACATACTAATAGTACAACTACTACTAGTACTACTCATAGTAGTAAGTACTACTAGTAATACTAGCACTACTACTACATATTACTACTACTACAACTAGTACATACTTGTAGTACATACTAGTAACTACTATTAGTACTTGTATGTACTACTAGTAGAATTAGTACATCTAGTACAAGCACTAATACTACAAGTATTAGTACTAATACTGTACATACTAGTAGTACATGTACTACTAATACTACTTATAATAGTACAAGTACTACTCGTAGTAGTAAGTACCACTAGTAATACTAGCACTTCTAGTACATACTAGTACTAGAAACACTACTAGTACTAGTATGTACTAGTACTTCTTGTACTAGTTGTACATACTACTAGTACATAATAGTACTACTAATACTCGTACTAATAGTACATGTAGAACTAGTTCTGCTAGTACTACTAGCAAGAGTATGTACTACTAGTAATACTAGCACTACTAGTACATACTTGTATTAGTAACACTACTAGTACTAGTATGCACTAGTATTGCTAGTACTAGTAGTACATGCTACTAGAACATAATAGTACTATTAATACTACTACTAGTAGTACATACTAGTATGTACTACTAGTAATACTAGTACTAGCACTGGTACTTGTAGTAGTAATATTATGTATTAGTACGATTTAAATATATTACATACTACAAGTACTACTACTAGTGCTTGTACTACTATTACCAGTACTTGTAATACTCGTACTACACGTTGTAGTACAAGTACTATTAGTACTACACGTAGTAGTACAAGTACTACTAGTACTATTCGTAGTAGTACGAGTACTACTAGTACTAGTCGTAGTAGTACAAGTATTATTAGTACTACTCGTAGTAGTAAGTACTACTAGTAATACAAGAACTACTAGTACATACTTGTACTAGTAACACTACTAGTACTAGTAGGCACTAGTAGTGCTAGTACTAGTAGTACATATTACTAGAACATAATGATACTACTAATACTACTACTAGTAGTACATACTAGTATGTACTACTAGTAATACCAGTACTAGCAGTAGTACCTCTAGTAGTAATATTATGTACTAGTACGAGTAGTATATATTAGTATGTACTACAACTAGTACATGTACTACTACTACCAGTTGTTGTAGTACTCGTACTACTCGTAGTAGTACAAGTACTACTAGTACTCTTGGTAGTAGTACAAGTACTACTAGTACTACTCGTAGTAGTTAGTACTACGAGTAATACTAGAACTACTAATACATACAACTACTACTACCACTAGTACATACTAGTATGTCCTACTAATACTCCAAGTATGTATTCTGGTACGTACTTGTAGTACATACCAGTATGTACTATTAGTACTAGTGTGTATTATCAGTAGAATTAGGTATTCTAGTACTAGTACTACATGTAGAACTAGTTCTACTAGTACTACTAGTAGTAGTATGTACTACTAGTAATACTCGTACTATTCATTGTAGTACAAGTACTACTAATACTACTCGTTGTAGTATAGGTACTACTAGTAATACTAGAACTACTAGTACATACTACTACTACTACTAGTACTACTTGTACATATTAGTAGTACGTACTACTACTAGTACATACTAGTAGCACTACTAGCAATACTAATACTAGTATGTACTACTGTATTAAAGTACTCTACTACTCGTAGTACGAGTAGAAATAATCCATACTTGTACGAGTATGTTTTAGTCGTAGTACGAGTATTACTCGTACTAGTAGTAGTACTTGGATAATTTGTAGTACTAGTACTTACTACTACGAGTAGTATTAGTAGCACTTGTACTACTACGAGTAGTACTGGTACTACTACGAGTAGTACTGGTACTACTACGAGTACTGGTAGTAGTAGTACATGTACTAGTAGTAGTAGTATGTACTAGTACAACTACTACTAGTACATATTATTAGTACATACCGGTAGTACTAGTAGTATAGACAAGTAGTACATATTATTAGTACATACCAGTAGTACTAGTAGTATAGACAAGTAGTACATAGTAATATATACTCCCCGTACTAGTACATAATATTACTACTACTAGTACTACTGCTAGTACTAGTATTACTAGTAGTAATACTAGTATGTACTACTAGTACTAGTATTAGTAGTGCTACTATATACCAATAGCATGTACTACTAGTACTAGCACTACTAGTACAGATCTATATTAATAGTGTTACTAGTACTAGTATGTACTAGTAGCGCTAGTATTACTACTAGTACTTACTACTACGTGTAGTACCAATAGTACCCGTACTACTACAAGTAGTACTAATGGTACTTGTACTACTACGAGTAGTACGAGTATTACTAGTTGTACATACTAGTACTAGTTGTACAAGTAGAATTAGTTCTACATGTACTACTAGTATAGCAGTACATACTAGCGTATTAGTACTATTATTTGTAGTACATACTACTACTAGTAGTACTAGTAGAACGTGTTCTACATGTACTACTAGTATGTACAAGCAGTACATACTAGTAGTATTAGTACTAATACTAGTAGTATTATTTCTAGTACTAGAAGTACTAATTATACTAGTAGTACATACTAGTACTAATTGTACATATTAGTATGTACTACAAGTATGTACTAGAATACAAACTTGGAATATTAGTAGTACATACTAGTATTTACTAGTAGTGGTAGTAGTACTATGTACTAGTAGTGCTAGTATTACTAGTAGTACTTACTAATACGAGTAGTACTAATTGTATTTGTACTACTACCAGTTGTACGAGTACTACAACTACTGATAGTAGTAGTACTCGTAGTACTCGTAGTGGTACAAGTACTACTAGTACTACTCGTAATAGTACAAGTACAACTAGTACTACTAGTAGTAGTAAGTTTAGTACAACTAGTAATACTAGCACTATTAGTACATCGTTGGACTAGTAACAATACTAGTACTAGTATATACAAGTAGTGCTAGTTCTAGTAATACATACTACTAGTACATAATAGTACTACTAATACTAGTACAAGAAATACATACTAGTATGTTATACTAATAATACTAGTACTAGCAGTAGTAATATTATGTACATGTACGGGTTGGATATATTTGTATGTACTACTTTTCTACACTACTAGTACTACTAATATGTATTAATATTATGTACTAGTAGTAGTTACACTAGTACATACTGCTAGTACTACTACTAGTTCATGTACTACTAGTAGTAGTACAAGTACTACTAGTACTACTCAAAGTAGTACACGTTCTACTTGTACTACTCGTCGTAGTAAGTACTATTAGTAATACTCGTACTAATCGTAGTAGTACAAGTACTACTAGTACTACACGTAGTAGTACAAGTACTACTAGTACTACTCATAGTTGTAAATAGTACTAATACTACTAGAACTAATACTACTAGTACTAGTACTAATACTACTAATATGTACTGCTAGTACATACTAGTAGTACATGCAGAACTAGTTCAACTAGTACTACTAGTAGAAGTTTGTACGACTAGTATTACTCGTACTACTCGTAGTAGTACAAGTACTACTAATACTACTAATATGTACTGCTAGTACATACTAGTAGTACATGTAGAACTAGTTCAACTAGCGCTACTAGTAGAAGTTTGTACTACTAGTATTACTCGTACTACTCGTAGTAGTACAAGTACTACTAATACTACTCGTAGTAGTATAAGTACTACTTGTAGTACTACTAGTACTACTAGTACTACTTGTAGTAGTAAGTACTACTAGTAATACTAGCACTACTAATACATATTAGTACTAGTAACACTACTAGTGCTAGTACGTACTAGTACTACATTCTACTAGTACATAATAGTACTACTAGTACTGGTACTAGTAGTACATACTAGCATACTAATATGTACTACTAGTAATACTTGTACTAGCAGTACTACAAGTAGTAGTAATATTAAGTACTAATACGGATAGTTTATATTAGTCTGTACTACTTGTCTATACTACTAGTACTACTAGTATGTACTAATATTATGTACTAGTAGTAGTTGTACTAGAACATACTACTAATACTACTACTAGTACATGTACTACTACTACTAGTAGTTAAAGTACTCGTTGAAGTACAAGTACTACTAGTATTACTTGTAGTAGTACAAGTACTACTAGTACTACTCGTAGTAGTACAAGTACTACTAGTACAACTTCTAGTAGCAAGTACTACTAGTAATAATAACACTACTAGTACATACTACTAGTACTACTACTACTAGTACATACTAATATGTACTACTTGTACTCCAAGTATGTATTCTAGTACATACTTGTACTACATACTAGTAAGTACTATTAGTACTAGTATGTACTACTAGTAGAATTAGTACTTCTAGTACTAGTACTATTACTACTAGTATTTGTGTTAATACTACTAGTATGTACTGCTAGTACATACTTATAGCCCATGCAGAACTAGTTCTACTAGTACTACTACTAGTAATATCTATTACTAGTAATACTCGTACTACTCGTAGTAGTGCTAGTACTACTTGTAGTAGTAAGTACTACTAGTAATACTAGCACTACTAATACATATTAGTACTAGTAAAACTACTAGTGCTAGTACGTACTAGTACTACATACTACTAGTACATAATAGTACTACTAGTATTGGTACTAGTAGTACATACTAGCATACTAGTATGTACTACTAGTAATACTTGTACTAGCAGTACTACAAATAGTAGTAATATTAAGTACTAGTACGGATAGTTTATATTAGTTTGTACTACTTGTCTATACTACTAGTACTACTAGTATGTACTAATATTATGTACTAGTAGTAGTTGTACTAGAACATACTACTAATACTACTACTAGTACATGTACTACTACTACTAGTAGTTAAAGTACTCGTTGTAGTACAAGTACTACTAGTATTACTCGTAGTAGTACAAGTACTACCAGTACTACTCGTAGTAGTACAAGTACTACTAGTACAACTTCTAGTAGCAAGTACTACTAGTAATAATAACACTACTAGTACATACTACTAGTACTACTACTACTAGTACTACTACTACTAGTACATACTAGTATGTACTACTTGTACTCCAAGTATGTATTCTAGTACATACTTGTAGTACATACTAGTAAGTACTATTAGTACTAGTATGTACTACTAGTAGAATTTGTACTACTAATTTTAGTACTAATACTACTTCTATGTACTGCTAGTACGTACTAGTAGTACATGTAGAACTAGTTCTACTAGTACAATTAGGAGTAGAATATAGTACTTGTAATACTCGTACTACTCGTAGTAGTACAAGTACTACTAGTACTACTCGTAGTAGTACGAGTACTACTAGTACTACTCGTAGTAGTAAGTACTATTAGTAAGACTAGCACTACTAGTACATATTAGTACTAGTAATACTACTAATACTAGTATGTACTAGTAGTGCAAGTACTAGTAGTACATACTACTAGTACATAATAGTACTACTAATACAAGTACTAGAAGTACATACTAGTATGTACTACTAGTAATACAAGTATTAGAAGTAGTACTAGTAAAACTATTTGTACTAGAATGTACTAGTATGTACTACTAGTAATACTAGTACAAGTAGTAGTACTAGTAGTAATATTATGTACTCATACGGGTAGTATATATTAGTACGTACTACTTGTCTATACTACTAGTACTACTAGTATGTTCTAATAATATGTACTAGTAGTAGTAGTTGTACTAGTAGAAACTACTAGTAGTTGTAGTACTCGTACTACTCGTAGTAGTAAAAATACTACTAGTACTACTCGTAGTAGTAAGTACTACTAGTAGTACTAGCACTACTAGTACATACTACTACTACTACTACTAGTACATACTAGTATGTACTACTAATACTCCAACTATGTATTCTAGTACATACTTTTAGTACATACTAGCAAGTACTATTAGTACTAGTATGTACTACTCGTTGAATTAGTACTTTTAGTACTAGTACTAATACTATTAGTATTAGTACTATTACTACTAATATGTACTGCTAGTACATACTAGAAGTACATGTAGAACTATATCTACAAGTACTACTAGTACTACTCGTTGTAGAACAAGTACTATTAGTAATACTTGTACTACTAGTAATACTTATAATACTTGTACTACTAGTGATACTAGTAATACTAGTACTACTTGTACGAGTAGTACTAGTAGTACTTGTACTACTACAAGTAGTACGAGTACTACGACTACTGGTAGTCGTTGTACTAGTAGTATGTACTAGTACAACTACTACTAGTACATATTATTAGTACAAGCAGTAGTATTGATAAGTAGTACACACTAATATATACTACTCGTACTAATGCATAATATTACTACTATTAGTACTACTGCTAGTGCTAGTATTATTAGTAGTACAAACTAGTATGTACTACTAGTACTAGTATTAGTAGTACTACTATGTACTAGTGTTATGTACTATTAGTACTAGCACAACTAGTACATACTAGTACTAGTAGTGTTACTAGTACTAGTATGTACTAGTAGTGCTAGTATTACTAGTAGTACTTACTACTACGAGTAGTACTAGTAGTACTTGTACCACTACGAGTAGTACTAGTAGTAGTTGTACTACGACGAGTAGTACTAGTATTACTAATAGTACATACTACTACTAGTAGGACTAGTAGAACTAGTACTAGAAGTACAAATTTTTCTTGTAGTACATACTAGTACAAATAGTACTTATTAGTGTGTACTACAAGTATGTACTAGAATACATACTTGGAGTATTAGTAGTACATACTAGTTTGTACTAGTAGTGGTAGCAGTAGTATGTACTAGTAGTGCTAGTATTCTCAGTAGTACTTACTACTATGAGTAGTACTAGTAGTACTTATACTACTACGAGTAGTACGAGTACTACAACTACTGGAAGTAGTAGTACATATACTAGTAGTAGTACTTGTAGTATGTACTAGTACATTTATTACTAGTACATATTATTAGTACATACTAGTAGTACTAGTAGTATAGACAAGTAGTACATACTAATTTATACTACTCGTACTAGTACTAGCACTACTAGTACATACTAGTACTAGTAGTGTTACTAGTATTAATATGTACTAGTATTATTAGTAGTACATACTACTACTAGTAGTACTAGTAGACTTAGTTCTACATATACTACTAGTATGTACTAGCAGTGCATATCAATAATATTAGTAATAATAATAGTACTAATACTACTAGTACTAAAAATACTAATTCTACTAGTAGTACATACTAGTACTAATAGTATGTACTAGTAAGTACTAAAAGTATGTACTAGAATACATACTTGGAGTATTAATAGTACATAAGAGTAGGTACTAGTAGTGGTATTATGTACTAGTAGTGCCAGTATTACTAGTAGTACTTACTATTACGAGTAGTACTGGTAGTACTACTACGAGTTGTACGAGTATTACTAGTCGTACATACTACTACTAGTATGTACTAGCAGTACATACTAGTAGTATAGACAAGTAGTACATACTAATATATACTACCCGTACTAGTACATAATATTAGTACTATTAGTACTAGTACTACTAGTAGTACTTACAAGTATGTACTACTAGTGTACTACTAGTACTAGTATTAGAAGTACTATTATGCACTAGTAGTATGTACTACAAGTACTAGCACTACTAGTACATACCAGTACTAGTAGTGTAGTATGTACTAGTAGTACTATTATTACTTACTACTGCGAGTAGTACAAGTAGTACTTGTACTACTACGAGTAATACTAGTAGAGTAGTAGAAGTACTACTTGTACTACTACGAGTAATACTAGAAGAGTAGTAGAAGTACTACTTGTACTACTACGAGTAATACTAGTAGAGTAGTACAAGTACTACTTGTACTACTACTAGTAGTACACGTATTACTAGTAGTACACACTACTACTAGTAGTACTAATAGAACTAGTTCTACATGTACTACTAGTATGTACTAGCTGTATATACTAGTAGTATTAGTACTAATACAAGTAGTATAAGTACTATTACTAGAAGTACTAATACTATTAGTAGTACATACTAGCACTAATACGACTTACTAGTATGTAATAGAATACATACTTGGAGTATTAGTAGTACATACTAGTAGGTACTACTAGTAATAGTAGTAGTATGTACTAGTTGTGCTAGTATTACTAGTAGTACTTACTACCACAAGTAGTACTAGTAATACTTGTACTACTACGAGTAGTCCTAGTTGTACTTGTACTACTACGAGTAGTACGCGTCCTGCAACTACTGATTGTAGTAGTACTAGTAGTATGTACTAGTACAACTACTATTAGTACATACTATTAGTTCATACTAGTAGTATAGGCAAGTTGTACAAACTATTATATACTACCGTACTAGTACATAATATTACTACTAGTAGTACTATTGCTAGTACTAGTATTACTAGTAGTACATATTAGTATGTACTACTAGTACTAGTATTAGTAGTACTATTATGTACTAGTAGTATATACTACTAGTACTAACACTACT
The DNA here is from genome assembly GCF_054954075.1 of Amborella trichopoda. Lineage (NCBI taxonomy): Eukaryota > Viridiplantae > Streptophyta > Magnoliopsida > Amborellales > Amborellaceae > Amborella > Amborella trichopoda. The sequence goes on along the minus strand of NC_142345.1, from coordinate 21,277,752 downwards.
AGTACATACTAGTACGAGTAGTGTTACTAGTACTAGTATGTACTATAAGTGCTAGTATTACTAATAGTACTTACTACTACGAGTAAAACTTGTACTACTCCGAGTAGTACTAGTAAGACTTGTATTACTTCGAGTAGTACGAGTAATACTAATAGTCTACTACATATAGTACTTGTAGAACTAGTTCTATATGTACTACTACCATGTACTAGCAGTACATATTAGTAGTATTAGTATTATTACTAGTTGTATTAGTACTAGTACTAGAAGTACTAGTTCTACTAGTGGTACAAAGTAGTACTAATAGTACTTACAAGTATGTACTACAAGTATTTACTAGAATACATACATGGAGTATTAGTAGTACATACTAGTATGTACTAGTAGTGGTAGCAGTAGTATATTCTAGTAGTGCTAGTATTCCTAGTAGTACTTACTACTACGAGTAGTACTAGTAGTATTTATACTACTGCGAGTAGTACTAGTATTACTTGTACTACTGCGAGTAGTAGGAGTACTGCAACTCTTGGAAGTAGTAGTACATGTACTAGTAGTAGTACTAGAAGATAAACTATAGTAGTACATAATATTACTACTACTAGTACTACTGCAAGTACTAGTAACACTAGTAGTACATACTACTATGTACTGCTATAGTACATACTAGTATGTACTACTAGAACTAGTATTAGTAGTACCATTATGTACTAGTAGTATGTACTACTAGTACTAGCACTACTAGTACATACTAGTACTAGTAGTGTATTAGTATTAGTATGTACTAGCAGTACTAGTATTACTAGTAGTATTTACTACTACGAGTAGTACTTGTACTATTACGAGTAGTACTAGTAGTACTTGTACGATTACGAGTATTACTAATAGTACATACTACTATTAGTAGTATTAATAGAACTAGTTCTACATGTACTAGTAGTATGTACTAGCAGTGCATATTAGTAGTATTAGTACTAGTACTAGAAGTACTAATTCTACTAGTAGTACATACTAAGACTAATAGTACTTACTAGTATGTACTACAAGTATGTACTAGAATACATACTTGGAGTATTATTAGTACATACGAGTATGTACTAGTAGTAGTAGTATGTACTAGTAGTGCTAGTATTACTAATAGTAATATGTACTAGTAGTGCTAGTACTACTACTACGAGTTGTCCTTGTATTACTAGTAGTACATACTACTACTAGTAGTACTAGTTTATTATCTACGACTAGTATGTACTAGCAGTACATACTAATAGTACTAGTAGTATAGACAAGTAGTACATACTAATATATCCTACCCGTACTAGTACATAATATTACTACTGCGAGTCCAAGTATTACTTGTAGTACATACTAGTATGTACTACTAGTAATAGTATTAGTAGTACTATTATGTATTAATAGTATGTACTACTAGTACTAGCACTACTAGTACATAATCGTATTAGTAGAGTTACTAGTACTAGTATGTACTAGTAGTGCTGGTATTACTAGTAGTACTTACTCTTATGAGTAGTACTAGTAGTAGTTGTAATACTACGAGTAGTACTGGTAGTACTTACACTACTACGAGTAATACGAGTAATACTAGTAGTGCATACTACTACTTGTAATACTAGTAGAACTAATTCTACATGTACTACTAGTACGTACTAACAGTACATACTAGTTGTATTAGTACTAATACTAGTAGTATTAGTACTAGTCTTAGAAGTACTAATTCTACTAGTACTAGTATGTACTAGTAGTGCTAGTAATGCTAGTAGTACTTGCTATTATGAGTAGCACATACTACTTCTTATAGAACTAGTTCTACATGTACTACTAGTATGTACTAGCAGTACATACAAGTAGTATTAGTATTAATACTAGTAGTATGTATTCTTGTATTAGAAGTACTAATTCTACTAGTAGTACATACTGGTACTAATAGTACTTACTAGTATGTTCTACAAGTATGTACTAGAATACATACTTAGAGTATTTGTAGTACATACTAGTATGTACTAGTAGTACAAGTATTACTAATAGTACTAGTATTACTAGTAGTACTTACTTTTACAAGTAGTACTAGTAGTACTTACTACTACGAGTAGTACTAGTAATACTTGTACAACTACGAGTAGTAATAGTAGTACTTGTATTACTACGAGTAGCACGAGTACTACAACTATTGGTAGTAGTAGTACAAGTACTAGTAGTATGTACTAGTACAACTACTATTAGTACATATTATTAGTACATACTAGTAGTACTCGTAGTATAGACAAGTAGTACATGCTATTATATACTACCGTACTAGTACATAATATTACTACGACTAGTACTACTAGCACTACTAATACATACTAGTACTAGTTATTAGTACTAGTTACTGGTACTAGTAACTAGTAATAATATGTACTAGTAGTGCTAGTATTACAAGTAGTACTTACTACTACGAGTAGTACTTGTACTACTCCGGGTAGTACTAGTAGTACTTATACTACAACGAGTAGCACGAGTAATACTAGTAGTACATACTACTACTAGTAGTATTAGTAGAATTAGTTCTACATGTACTACTAGTATGTACTAGCAGTACATACTACTAGTATTAGTACTAATACTACTAGTATTAGTACAAGTACTAGAAGTATTAATTCTACTAGTAGTACAAACTAGTACTAATAGTACTTACTAATATGTACTACAAGTACGTACTAAAATACATACATGGAATATTAGTAGTACATACTAGCATGTACTAGTAGTTGTAGGAGTATGTACTAGTAGTGCTAGTATTTCTAGTAGTAGTTACTACTACGAGTAGTACTTGTGCTACTCCGAGTAGTACTAGTAGTACTTGTACTACTACGAGTAGTACGCTTATTATTAGTAGTACATACTACTACTAGTAGTACTAGTAGAAGTAGTTCTACATATACTACTAGTACGTACTACCAGTACATACTAGTAGTATTAGTACTAATACTAATAGGGTTAGTACTAATACTAGATGTACTAATTCTACTAGTAGTACATACTAGTATTAACAATACTTACTAGTATGTACTAGAATACATACTTGGAGTATTAGTAGTACATACTAGTATGTACTAGTAGTAGTAGGAGTATGTACTAGTAGTGCTAGTATTTCTAGTAGTACTTACTACTACGAGTAGTACTTCTACTACTCTGAGTAGTACTAGTAGTACTTATACTACTACGAGTAATACGAGTATTATTAGTAGTACATAGTACTACTAGTAGTACTAGTAGAAGTAGTTCTACATGTACTATTAGTACGTACTAGCAGTACATACTAGTAGTATTAGTACTAATACTAATAGTATTAGTACTAATACTAATAGTATTAGTACTAGTACTAGAAGTATTAATTCTATTAGTAGTAACTACTAGTACAAATAGTACTTACAAGTATGTACTAAAAGTACGTACTAGAATACATAGTTGGAGTATTAGTAGTACATACTAGTATGTACTAATAGTAGTAGTATGTACTAGTAGTTCTAGTATTACAAGTAGTACTTACTACTACGAGTATTACTAGTAGTACATACTACTACTAGTAGTACTAGTAGAAGTAATTCTACATGTTCTACTAGTATGTACTAGCATTGCATATTAGTAGTATTAGTTCTAATAGTACTAGTATGTACTAGTATTACTTACTACTACGAGTAGTACTACTAGCACTTGTATTACTACGAGTAGTTTGTACTAGTAGTACTTGTACTACTAGGAGTAGTACTTGTACTACTACGAGTAGTAAGAGTATTTCTAGTAGTACATACTACTACTAGTAGTACAAGTAGATATAGTTCTACATTTACTACTAGTATGTACTAGCAGTACATACTAGTAGTATTAGTACTGCTACTATTAGTATTAGTACTAGTACTAGAGGTACTAATTCTATTAGTAGTACATGCTAGTACTAATAGTACCTACTTCGAGTATTAGTAGTACATACTAGTATGTACTAATAGTAAAAGTAGTAATATGTACTAGTAGTGCTAGTATTACTTGTAGTACTTACTACTACGAGTTGTACTAGTAGTACTTGTACTACTACGAGTAGTACTAGTAGTATTTGTACTACTACGACTAGTACTAGTAGTACTAATAGTACTTGTACTATTACAAATAGTATTAGAATAGTACTTGTACTACTACAAGTAGGACGAGTACTACAACTACTGGTAGTATTAGTTCATGTACAAGTAGTAGTACTAGTAGTATGTACTACACAACTACTTTTAGTACATATTATTAGTACATACTAATAGTACTAGTAGTATAGACAAGTGGTACAAACTAATATATACTACCCGTATTTGAACAAAATATTACTACTACTAGTAGTACATACTAGTATGTAATACTAGTCTGACTATTAGTAGTATTTACTATGTACAAGTAGTATGTACTACTAGTACTAGCACCACTAGTACATACTAGTACTAGTAGTGTTACTAGTACTACTATGTACTAGTAGTGCTAGTATTACTAGTAGTACTTACTACTACGAGTAGTACTAGTAGTACTTGTACTACTACGAGTAGTACCAGTTGTACTTCTACTTCTACGAGTAGTTCGAGTATTACTAGTAGTACATACTACTACTAGTAGTACTAATAGAACTAGTTTTACATGTACTACAAGTACTAAAAGTATTAATTCTACTAGTAATACATACTAGTACTAATAGTACTTACTAGTATGTACTAGAATACCTACTTGGAGTATTAGTAGTACATACTAGTATGTACTATTAGTACTAGCAATATGTACTAGTAGTGCTTGTATTTCTAGTAGTACTTATTACTACGAGTAGTACTTGTACTACTCCGAGTAGTACCAGTATTACTAGTAGTACATACTACTACTAGTAGTACTAGTAGAACTAGTTCTACTACATGTACTCCTAGTATGTACTAGCAGTACATACAAGTAGTATTAGTACAAATACTAGTAGTATTAGTACTAGTACTAGAACTACTAATTCTACTAGTAGTACATACTAGTACTATTAGTACTTACTAGTATTTACTAAAAGTTTGTACTGGAATACATACTTGGAGTATTAGTAGTACATACTAGTATGTACTAATAGTAGTAGTAGTAGTATGTACTAGTAGTTCTAGTATTACTAGTAGTACTTGCTATTACGCGTAGTACGAGTAGTATGTGTACTACTACGAGTATTACTTGTACTAGTACGAGTGGTATTAGTAGTACTTTTACTACTACAAGTAGTACGAGTAATACAACTACTATTAGCAGTAGTACATGTACTATTAGTAGTACTAGTAAAATGTACTAGTACAACTACTTTTAGTACATATTATTAGTACATACTAGTAGTACTAGTAGTATAAATAAGTAGTACATACCAATATATACTACCCGTACTAATACGTAATATTACTACAACTAGTACTACTGGTAGTACTAGTATTTCTAGTTGTACATACTGATATGTACTACTAATACTAGTATTAGTAGTACTATTATGTACTAGTAGTATGTCCTACTAGTATGTACTAGCCGTACACACTAGTAGTATTAATACTAATACTAGTTGTATTAGTATTAATACTAGTAGTATTAGTACTAATACTACTAGTATTAGTACTAGTACTAACAGTACTAATTCTACTAGTAGTACATACTAGTACTAATAGTACTTACTAGTATATACTACAAGTATGTACTAGAATACATACATGGAATATTAGTAGTAAACACTAGTATGTACTAGTAGTAGTAGTAGTTGTATGTACTAGCAGTGCTAGTATTACTAGTAGTACTTTATAAGTAGTACTAGTAGAACTTGTACTACTACGAGTAGTAGTAAGTACTACTAGTAATACTAGCACTACTAGTACATACTAATATGTACTATTAATACTTCAAGTATGTATTCAAGTACATGCTTGTAGTACATAGTAGTAAGTACTAGTATGTACTACTAGTAGAATTAGTACTTCTAGTACTAGTACTAATACTACTAGTATTAGTACTAATACTACTATTATGTACTGTTAGTACATACTAGTAGTACATGTAGAACAAGTTCTACTAGTACTATTAGTAGTAGTATGTACTACTAGTATTACTCGTACTACTAGTGTTACTCGTATTACTTGTAGTAGTACATGTACTACTAGTACTACTCGTAGTTGTACAAGTACTACTCGTAGTAGTAAGTACTACTAGTAATATTAGCACTATTAGTACATACTAGTATTAGAAACACTACTAGTACTAATCTGTACTAGTAGTGCTATTACTACTGGTACATAATAGTACTACTAATACAAGTACTAGTAGTACATGTAGCACTAGTTCTACTAGTACTACTAGTAGTAGTATGTACGACAAGTTGTAGTATGTACTACTAGTAATACTCGTAGTTGTACAAGTACTACTCGTAATAGTACAAGTACTACTACTACTACTCGTAGTAGTAAGTACAACTAGTAACCCTAGCACCACAAGTACATATTAGTACATACTACTAGTACATATTAGTACTACTAATACTAGTACAAGTAATAAATACTAGTATGTACTGCTAGTAATACTGATACTAGCAGTAGTACTAGTACTATTATATTATGTACTAGTACGGGTAGTATATATTAGTACGTACTACTTCTCTATACTACTAGTATGTACTAATATTATGTAGTGCTAGTGGTTGTACTAGTACATACTACTAATACTAGTATTAGTACATGTACTACTACTACCAGTAGTTGTAGTACTCGTACTACTCGTAATAGTAAGAGTACTACTTGTTCTAGACGTACTAGTACAAGTACTACTAGTACTAGTCGTAGTAGTAAGTACTACTACTAAAACTAGCAATACGAGTACATACTACTGCTACTACTACTAGTACATACTAGTATGTACTACTCATACTCAGAGTATGTATTCTAGTACAAAGTTGTAGTCCATACTAGTATACTAGTATACTAGTATACTAGTAGATACAAATATACTAGTATATTTATATACTAGTATATACAGGTATATACTAAGATATACTAGTATACTAGTATATACTAGTATACTAGTATATACTAGTATATATACTAATATATATACCAGTATATACACTAATATATACTAGTACAAACTAGTAAATATACAAGTATATACTAGTATACTAGTAACACTAGCACTACAAGTACATACTACTGTTACTACTACTAGTACATACTAGTATGTACTACTCATACTCCAAGTATGTATTCTAGTACATAGTTGTAGTCTATAATAGTAGACTAGTATACTAGTATATACTAGTATATACTAGCATACTAGTATACTGGTATATACTACTATACTAGTATATACTAGTATACTAGTAAACTAGTATATTTGTATACTAATATATATTAGTATATACTCGTATACTAGTATATACTCGTATACTAGTATATACTAGTATACGAGTATATATTAGTATACGAGTATATACTAGTATACTAATATATACTAGTATATACTAGTATACTAATATATACGAGTATATACTAGTATACTAGTATACTAGTATACTAGTATACTAATATATACTAGTATACGAGTATATATTATTATATACGAGTATATACTAGTGTATACGAGTATATACTAGTGTATACGAGTATACTAGTATACGAGTATATATTAGTATATATTAGTATACAAATATACTAGTATACTAGTATACTAGTATACTAGTATACTAGTATACTAGTATACTAGTATATACTAGTATAGTAGTATATACAAATATACTAGTATATTTGTAGACTAGTATATACTAGTATACAAGTACATACTAGTATATATACTAGTATATATACTAGTATATACTAGTATATTTTAGTATATACTAGAATATATACTAGTATACTAGTATATACTAGTACATATACTAGTATACTAGTATATACTAGTCTATATACTAGTATACTAGTATACTAGCATACTAGTATATAGACTAGTATATACTAGGATATACTAGTATATACTAGTATACTAGTATATACTAGTATATATACTAATATATATACTAGTATATACTAGTATAGACTAGTATATACTTGTACTAACACATACGTATGTACTAGTATATACAAGTATATACTAGTATGTACTAGTACTAGTATGTACTAGTACTAGTACATACTAGTATATACTAGCACATACTAGTATGTACTAGTACTAGTACATACTAGTACTAGTACATACTAGTATGTACTAGTATATACTAGTATACACTAGTACATGTACTAGTATATAGTACTAAATACTAATACATGTACTATTATATACTAGTACTAGTATATACTAGTATTCGTACTAGTATATACTAGTACATGTATTAGTATATACTAGTATATTAGTCGTAGTAGTAAGTACTACTAGTAACACTAGCACTACGAGTACATACTACTGCTACTACTACTAGTACATACTAGTATGTACTACTCATACTCCAAGTATGTATTCTAATACATAGTTGTAGTCGCTACTAGTATACTAGTATACTAGTATACTAGGATACTAGTATAGAAATATACTAGTATATTTGTATACTAGTATATACTAGTATATACTAGTATACTAGTATAGTATAAACTAGTATATACTAGTATACACTAGTATATATACTAGTATATATACTAGTATATACTAATATATATACTCTTATATGTACTAGTATATACTAGTATACTAGTATATATACTGGTATAGACTAGTATACTAGTATATACTAGTATACTAGTATATACCAGTATATATACAAGTATACTAGTATACTAGTATATACTAGTATACTAGTCTACATAAGTATATATACTAGTATATATACTGGTATACTAGTATATACTAGTATATATACTAGTATATAATAATATATACTAGCATATATACCAGTATATAATAGTATATACGAGTTTATATACTAGTATATACTGGTGTATATACTAGTATACTAGTATACTAGTATATACTACTATATATACCAGTATATATTAATACTAGTATATACTAATATATACTAGTACTGGTATATACTAGTACTAGTACATATGTATGTACAAGAATATACTAGTATATACTCGTATGCACTAGTATATACTAGTATGTACTAGTATATACTAGTACATACTAGTACTAGTATATACAAGTACTAGTATGTACTAGTAAATACTAGTATACTAGTATATACTAGTACTAGTATATACTAGTACTAGTACATACTAGTATATACTAGTACATACTAGTATATACTAGTATATACTAGTACATGTACTAGTATATACTAATACATGTACTAGTATATACTAGTACTAGTATATACTAGTACATGTACTAGTATATACTAGTATATACTAGTATTAGTATATACTAGTATGTACTAATACATACTAGTACATGTACTAGTATATACTAGTACTAGTATTAGTACTAGTATGTACTAGTACTTGTACTAGTATATACTAGCACTAGTATGTACTAGTACATACTAGTACTAGTATAAACTAGTACTAATATAGACTAGTATATACTAGTACTAATATAGACTAGTATATACTAGTACTAGTATATACTAATACTATGATATATACTAGTACTAATATATACTAGTATATATACTAGTACTAGTATATACTAATATATATATTGGTATATACTAGTATATGTACTAGTATATATACTAGTATATACTAGTATATACTAGTATATATACTAGTATATACTAGTATATATATTAGTATATACTAGTATATATACTAGTATATACAAATATATATACTAGTATATACTAGTATATATACTAGTATGTACCAGCAGTATATACTAGTACTAGTATATATTAGTTTATATACTAGTATGTACTAGCATATACTAGTATATATATATACTAGTATATACTAGTATATATACTTGTATTAGTGTATACTAGTATATATACTAGTATATACGAGTATTAGTATATACTAGTATACACTAGTATTAATATACATTAGTACTCGTATATACTAGTACTAGTATATACTAATATATATACTAGTATGTATTAGTATATATACTACTATGTACTAGTATATACTAGTATATATACTAGTATGTACTAGTATATATACTAGTATGTACTAGTATATATACTAGTATATATACTAATACTAGTGTATATACTAGTATATACACTAGTACTAGTATATACTAGTACTAGTATATACTAGTACTAGTATATATACTAGTATGTATAATAGTATATACTAGTACTAGTATATACTAGTACTAGTATATATACTAGTATGTATATTAGTATATACTAGTACTAGTATATATACTAGTATATATACTAGTATATATACTAGTATATGCTAGTACTAATCTATACTAGCATATATACTAGTACTAGTATATACTAGTATATATACTAGTATATACACTAGAACTAGTATATACTAGTATATAGTACTAATATATACTAGTATATATACTAGTATATACACTAGAACTAGTATATACTAGTATATAGTACTAGTATATACTAGTACTAGTAAATACTAGTACTAGTATATATTAGTATATATACTAGTATATACTAGTACTAGTGTATATACTAGTACTATATACTAGTATATACTAGTACTAGTGTAAAAACTAGTATATATACTAGTATATACTAGTACTAGTATATATACTAGTATATACTAGTACTAGTCTATACTAGTATATATACTAGTACTAGTATATACTAGTATATATACTAGTATATACTAGTATATATACTAGTATATGCACTAGTATATACCAGAACTAGTATATACCAGTACTAGTATATACTAGTATTAGTATATACCAGTACTAGTATATACCAGTACTAGTATATACTTGTATTAGTATATACCAGTACTAGTATATACCAGTACTAATATATACTAGTATATATTAGTATATACTAGTATACTAGTATATACTCGTACTAATACTAGTACATATACTAGTATATATACTAGTATATACTAGTATATACTAGTATATACTCGTATATACTAGTATATACTAGTATACTAGTATATACTAGTACTAGTATATATACTAGTAGTATTATGTACTGCTAGTGGTTGTACTAATATTATGTACTGCTAGTGGTTGTACTAGTACATACTACTAATACTAGTATTAGTACATGTACTACTACTACCAGTAGTTGTAGTACTCGTACTACTCGTAATAGTAATAGTACTACTTGTTCTAGACGTACTAGTACAAGTACTACTAGTACTAGTCTTAGTAGTAAGTACTACTACTAAAACTAGCAATACGAGTACATACTACTGCTACTACTACTAGTACATACTAGTATGTACTACTCATACTCAGAGTATGTATTCTAGTACAAAGTTGTAGTCCATACTAGTATACTAGTATACTAGTATACTAGTAGATACAAATATACTAGTATATTTATATACTGGTATATACAGGTATATACTAAGATATACTAGTATACTAGTATATACTAGTATACTAGTATATACTAGTATATATACTAATATATATACTAGTATATACACTAGTATATACACTAATATATACTAGTACAAACTAGTAAATATACAAGTATATACTAGTATACTAGTAACACTAGCACTACAAGTACATACTACTGTTACTACTACTAGTACATACTAGTATGTACTACTCATACTCCAAGTATGTATTCTAGCACATAGTTGTAGTCTATAATAGTAGACTAGTATACTTGTATATACTAGTATATACTAGTATACTAGTATACTGGTATATACTACTATACTAGTATATACTAGTATACTAGTAAACTAGTATATTTGTATACTAATATATATTAGTATATACTAGTATATATTAGTATATATTAGTATATATTAGTATATACTAGTATATACTAGTATATTAGTATATACTAATATATACTAGTATATATTAGTATATACTAGTATATACTAGTATATTAGTATACTACTAATATATTTGTATACTAGTATATACTAGTATATACTCGTATACTAGTATATACTAGTATACGAGTATATATTAGTATACGAGTATATACTAGTATCCTAATATATACTAGTATATACTAGTATACTAATATATACGAGTATATACTAGTATACTAGTATACTAGTATACTAGTATACTAATATATACAAGTATACGAGTATATATTAGTATATACGAGTATATACTAGTGTATACGAGTATATACTAGTGTATACGAGTATATACTAGTGTATACGAGTATACTAGTATACGAGTATATACTAGTATATATTAGTATACAAATATACTAGTATACTAGTATACTAGTATATACTAGTATAGTAGTATATACAACTATACTAGTATATTTGTAGACTAGTATATACTAGTATACAAGTATATACTAGTATATATACTAGTATATATACTAGTATATACTAGTATATTTTAGTATATACTAGAATATATACTAGTATACTAGTATATACTAGTACATATACTAGTATACTATTATATACTAGTCTATATACTAGTATACTAGTATACTAGCATACTAGTATATAGACTAGTATATACTAGGACATACTAGTATATACTAGTATACTAGTATATACTAGTATATATACTAATATATATACTAGTATATACTAGTATAGACTAGTATATACTTGTACTAATACATACGTATGTACTAGTATATACAAGTATATACTAGTATGTACTAGTACTAGTATGTACTAGTACTAGTACATACTAGTATATACTAGCACATACTAGTATGTACTAGTACTAGTACATACTAGTACTAGTACATACTAGTATGTACTAGTATATACTAGTATACACTAGTACATGTACTAGTATATACTACTAAATACTAATACATGTACTATTATATACTAGTACTAGTATATACTAGTATTCGTACTAGTATATACTAGTACATGTACTAGTATATACTAGTATATTAGTCGTAGTAGTAAGTACTACTAGTAACACTAGCACTACGAGTACATACTACTGCTACTACTACTAGTACATACTAGTATGTACTACTCATACTCCAAGTATGTATTCTAGTACATAGTTGTAGTCGCTACTAGTATACTAGTATACTAGTATACTAGGATACTAGTATAGAAATATACTAGTATACTAGTATATACAAATATACTAGTATATACAAATATACTAGTATATTTGTATACTAGTATATACTAGTATACTAGTATAGTATATACTAGTATATACTAGTATACACTAGTATATATACTAGTATATATACTAGTATATACTAATATATATACTCTTATATATACTAGTATATACTAGTATACTAGTATATATACTGGTATAGACTAGTATACTAGTATATACTAGTATACTAGTATATACCAGTATATATACGAGTATACTAGTATATATACTGGTATATACTAGTATACTAGTCTACATCAGTATATATACTAGTATATATACTGGTATACTAGTATATACTAGTATATATACTAGTATATAATAATATATACTAGTATATATACCAGTATATACTAGTATATACGAGTTTATATACTAGTATATACAGGTGTATATACTAGTATACTAGTATATACTAGTATACTCGTATATACTAGTATATATACCAGTATATATTAGTACTAGTATATACTAATATGTACTAGTACTGGTATATACTAGTACTAGTACATATGTATGTACTAGAATATACTAGTATATACTCGTATGCACTAGTATATACTAGTATATACTAGTACATACTAGTACTAGTATATACAAGTACTAGTATATACTAGTAAATACTAGTATACTAGTATATACTAGTACTAGTATATACTAGTACTAGTATATACTAGTACATGTATTAGTATATACTAGTACATGTACTAGTATATACTAGTATATACTAGTATGTACTAGTATATACTAGTATGTACTAGTACTAGTATATACTAGTACATGTACTAGTATATACTAGTATTAGTATATACTAGTATTAGTATATACTAGTATGTACTAATACATACTAGTACATGTACTAGTATATACTAGTACTAGTATTAGTACTAGTATGTACTAGTACTTGTACTAGTATATACTAGCACTAGTATGTACTAGTACATACTAGTTCTAGTATAAACTAGTACTAATATAGACTAGTATATACTAGTACTAGTATATACTAATACTATGATATATACTAGTACTAATATATACTAGTATATATACTAGTACTAGTATATACTAATATATATATTGGTATATACTAGTATATGTACTAGTATATATACTAGTATATACTAGTATATATATTAGTATATACAAGTATATATACTAGTATATACTAATATTATACTAGTATATACTTGTATATATACTAGTATGTACCAGCAGTATATACTAGTACTAGTATATATTAGTTTATATACTAGTATGTACTAGCATATACTAGTATATATATATACTAGTATATACTAGTATATATACTTGTATTAGTGTATACTAGTATATATACTAGTATATACTAGTATTAGTATATACTAGTATACACTAGTATTAATATACATTAGTACTCGTATATACTAGTACTAGTATATACTAATATATATACTAGTATGTATTAGTATATATACTAGTATGTACTAGTATATACTAGTATATATACTAGTATGTACTAGTATATATACTAGTATGTACTAGTATATATACTAGTATATATACTAATACTAGTGTATATACTAGTATATACACTAGTACTAGTATATACTAGTACTAGTATATACTAGTACTAGTATATATACTAGTATGTATATTAGTATATACTAGTACTAGTATATATACTAGTATGTATATTAGTATATACTAGTACTAGTATATATACTAGTATATATACTAGTATATATACTAGTATATGCTAGTACTAATCTATACTAGCATATATATTAGTACTAGTATATACTAGTATATATACTAGTATATACTAGTACTTTATACTAGTATATACTAGTTCTAGTGTATATACTAGTATATATACTAGTATATACTATTACTATATACTAGTATATACTAGTACTAGTGTAAATACTAGTATATATACTAGTATATACTAGTACTAGTATATATACTAGTATAGACTAGTACTAGTATATATACTAGTATATACTAGTACTAGTCTATACTAGTATATATTCTTGTACTAGTATATATTAGTATATATACTAGTATATACTAGTATATATACTAGTATATGCACTAGTATATACCAGTACTAGTATATACCAGTACTAGTATATACTAGTATTAGTATATACCAGTACTAGTATATACCAGTACTAGTATATACTTGTATTAGTATATACCAGTACTAGTATATACCAGTACTAATATATACTAGTATATACTAGTATATACTAGTATACTAGTATATACTCGTACTAGTACTAGTACATATACTAGTATATATACTAGTATATACTAGTATATACTAGTATATACTCGTATATACTAGTATATACTCGTATACTAGTATATACTACTATATATATACTAGTATATACTAGTTCTAATATATATACTAGTAGTATTATGTACTGCTAGTGGTTGTACTAATATTATGTACTGCTAGTGGTTGTACTAGTACATACTACTAATACTAGTATTAGTACATGTACTACTACTACCAGTAGTTGTAGTACTCGTACTACTCGTAATAGTAAGAGTACTACTTGTTCTAGACGTACTAGTACAAGTACTACTAGTACTAGTCGTAGTAGTAAGTACTACTACTAAAACTAGCAATACGAGTACATACTACTGCTACTACTACTAGCACATACTAGTATGTACTACTCATACTCAGAGTATGTATTCTAGTACAAAGTTGTAGTCCATACTAGTATACTAGTATACTAGTATACTAGTAGATACAAATATACTAGTATATTTATATACTAGTATATACAGGTATATACTAAGATATACTAGTATACTAGTATATACTAGTATATATACTAATATATATACTAGTATATATACTAGTACATACACTAATATATACTAGTACAAACTAGTAAATATACAAGTATATACTAGTATACTAGTAACAGTAGCACTACAAGTACATACTACTGTTACTACTACTAGTACATACTAGTATGTACTACTCATACTCCAAGTATGTATTCTAGTACATAGTTGTAGTCTATAATAGTAGACTAGTATACTAGTATATACTAGTATATACTAGTATACTAGTATACTGGTATATACTACTATACTAGTATATACTAGTATACTAGTAAACTAGTATATTTGTATACTAATATATATTAGTATATACTCGTATACTAGTATATACTCGTATACTAGTATATACTAGTATACGAGTATATATTAGTATACGAGTATATACTAGTATACTAATATAGACTAGTATATACTAGTATACTAATATATACGAGTATATACTAGTATACTAGTATACTAGTATACTAGTACACTAATATATACAAGTATACGAGTATATATTAGTATATACGAGTATATACTAGTGTATACGAGTATATACTAGTGTATACGAGTATACTAGTATACGAGTATATACTAGTATATAATAGTATACAAATATACTAGTATACTAGTATATACTAGTATAGTAGTATATACAAATATACTAGTATATTTGTAGACTAGTATATACTAGTATACAAGTATATACTAGTATATATACTAGTATATATACTAGTATATACTAGTGTATTTTAGTATATACTAGAATATATACTAGTATACTAGTATATACTAGTACATATACTAGTATACTAGTATATACTAGTCTATATACTAGTATACTAGCATACTAGTATATAGACTAGTATATACTAGGATATACTAGTATATACTAGTATACTAGTATATACTAGTATATATACTAATATATATACTAGTATATACTAGTATAGACTAGTATATACTTGTACTAACACATACGTATGTACTAGTATATACAAGTATATACTAGTATGTACAAGTACTAGTACATACTAGTACTAGTACATACTAGTATATACTTGTATATACTAGTACATACGTATGTGTTAGTACTAGTACATACTAGTATATACTAGCACATACTAGTATGTACTAGTACTAGTACATACTAGTACTAGTACATACTAGTATGTACTAGTATATACTAGTATACACTAGTACATGTACTAGTATATACTACTAAATACTAATACATGTACTATTATATACTAGTACTAGTATATACTAGTATTCGTACTAGTATATACTAGTACATGTACTAGTATATACTAGTATATTAGTCGTAGTAGTATGTACTACTAGTAACACTAGCACTACGAGTACATACTACTGTTACTACTACTAGTACATACTAGTATGTACTACTCATACTCCAAGTATGTATTCTAGTACATAGTTGTAGTCGCTACTAGTATACTAGTATACTAGTATACTAGGATACTAGTATAGAAATATACTAGTATACTAGTATATACAAATATACTAGTATATTTGTATACTAGTATATACTAGTATATACTAGTATACTAGTATAGTATATACTAGTATACACTAGTATATATACTAGTATATATACTAGTATATACTAATATATATACTCTTATATATACTAGTATATACTAGTATACTAGTATATATACTGGTATAGACTAGTATACCAGTATATACTAGTATACTAGTATATACCAGTATATATACGAGTATACTAGTATACTAGTATATATACTGGTATATACTAGTATACTAGTATATACTAGTATACTAGTCTACATCAGTATATATACTAGTATATATACTGGTATACTAGTATATACTAGTATATATACTAGTATATAGTAATATATACTAGTATATATACCAGTATATACTAGTATATACGAGTTTATATACTAGTATATACTGGTGTATATACTAGTATATTAGTATATACTAGTATATATACCAGTATATATTAGTACTAGTATATACTAATATATACTAGTACTGGTATATACTAGTACTAGTACATATGTATGTACTAGAATATACTAGTATATACTCGTATGCACTAGTATATACTAGTATGTACTAGTATATACTAGTACATACTAGTACTAGTATATACATGTACTAGTATATACTAGTAAATACTAGTATACTAGTATATACTAGTACTAGTATACACTAGTACTAGTACATACTAGTATATACTAGTACATACTAGTATATACTAGTATATACTAGTACATGTACTAGTATATACTAATACATGTACTAGTATATACTAGTACTAGTATATACTAGTACATGTACTAGTATATACTAGTATATACTAGTATTAGTATATACTAGTATTAGTATATACTAGTATGTACTAATACATACTAGTACATGTACTAGTATATACTAGTACTAGTATTAGTACTAGTATGTACTAGTACTTGTACTAGTATATACTAGCACTAGTATGTACTAGTACATACTAGTACTAGTATAAACTAGTATTAATATAGACTAGTATATACTAGTACTAGTATATACTAATACTATGATATATACTAGTACTAATATATACTAGTATATATACTAGTACTAGTATATACTAATATATATATTGGTATATACTAGTATATGTACTAGTATATATACTAGTATATACTAGTATATATATTAGTATATACTAGTATATATACTAGTATATACTAATATTATACTAGTATATACTTGTATATATACTAGTATGTACCAGCAGTATATACTAGTACTAGTATATATTAGTTTATATACTAGTATGTACTAGCATATACTAGTATATACTAGTATATATACTTGTATTAGTGTATACTAGTATATATAAGTATTAGTATATACTAGTATACACTAGTATTAATATACATTAGTACTCGTATATACTAGTACTAGTATATACTAATTTATATACTAGTATGTATTAGTATATATACTAGTATGTACTAGTATATACTTGTATATATACTAGTATGTACTAGTATATATACTAGTATGTACTAGTTTATATACTAGTATATATACTAATACTAGTGTATATACTAGTATATACACTAGTACTAGTATATACTAGTACTAGTATATACTAGTACTAGTATATATACTAGTATGTATATTAGTATATACTAGTACTAGTATATATACTAGTATATATACTAGTATATATATACTAGTATATATACTAGTATATATACTAGTATATATACTAGTATATGCTAGTACTAATCTATACTAGCATATATACTAGTACTAGTATATACTAGTATATATACTAGTATCTACTAGTACTAGTATATATTAGTACTATATACTAGTATATACTAGTTCTAGTGTATATACTAGTATATATACTAGTATATACTAGTACTAGTGTATATACTAGTGTATACTAGTACTAGTGTAAATACTAGTATATATACTAGTATATACTAGTACTAGTATATATACTAGTATATACTAGTACTAGTCTATACTAGTATATATACTAGTACTAGTATATACTAGTATATATACTAGTATATACTAGTATATTTACTAGTATATGCACTAGTATATACCAGTACTAGTATATACCAGTACTAGTATGTACTAGTATTAGTATATACAAGTACTAGTATATACCAGTACTAGTATATACTTGTATTAGTATATACCAGTACTAGTATATACCAGTACTAATATATACTAGTATATACTAGTATATACTAGTATACTAGTATATACTCGTACTAGTACTAGTACATATACTAGTATGTATACTAGTATATACTCGTATATACTAGTATACTAATATATACTAGTATATATTAGTATACTAGTATATACTAGTATATACTAGTACTAGTATATATACTAGTAGTATATACTAGTAAATATACTAACTATCGTTCCCATAGATAGATCAATACAATTTGTTGATAAATTCCCCGATCAAATACTTGATAAAAGGGAACTTCAAAGATTCTTAGGATGTTTAAATTATGTTTGTGATTTTTATCCCAATCTTGCATTAGATTCTAAGCCTTTATATGATAGACTAAAAAAGAATCCTCGACCATGGACAAATACCCATACTCGAGCAGTACAGGTAATTAAACAGAAGGTAAAAACACTAGAATTTCTCTCCCTTCCACATCCAACTGCTTTCAAAATCATTGAATGTGATGCATTTGATAAAGGTCTAGGTGGAATTCTAAAACCACAAATTGATTCGAAAGAACAATTACTTCGTTATACTTCCAAAGCTTGGAATACTACTCAATTAAATTATTCCATGGTAAAAAAGGAACTGTTCGCAATAGTTCACTGTGTGACTAAATTTCAAAGTGATACTTTAAATCAACATTTCTTAATACGTACTGACTGCAAAGCAGCCAAAGATATCTTGCAAAAAGATGTTCAAAATTTGGTTTCTAAATAAATCTTTGCTCGATGGCAGGATATATTGTCCGCCTTTGATTTTTCCTTCGAACACCTTCTCGGGTCTTCTAATTGCTTTTGCAACCTCTTGATCAGGGTTGCCTGCCATTTTATTTGCAGAAGCATACATAGTCATATGTCTCATAACATCCAATATTTTTAATTCAGATAATCCATCTATTTGCCAATTTACTATTGATCTTCCTGAGTATGATACTACCTGTTGTATGACATCTTCTTCCATTTGTATATCAAAAGGTGTGGGTCTCTTATGGTATGGTAAGGCTGTTACTGGTTACCAGTATTTTCCATAGGCTATTCTATTTATGGTTTCTATAATGGGGGTAGTATCCATAAATGCTTTTTTTTTATTTTGAATTGTATCTTCTATGATTGGTTCTTCTTCCTGAAGCATCAATGATTCATGTTCTGGTATTTTTGCTTTACCTTTATTAGAGGACTCAGGTGGTGTGGATGAAGGAGGAATGATTAGTTTTGGAGAAGAAATTCCTTGGATATCTAGTTGGGATAATTTTGAATCAATTGATCCATAAGGGATTTATTATTATCTTCAATATGGAATTTATTTTTATTTAATTCTGGAGGTGGTTTGAACAAAACTGATTTGTGTATTTGTGTAGCAGAAGGTTGTTCTTTGGTGACCAATCTTTTTATCCTTTCTGCTTGCTTTCCTAAGGATTGCATATACAGATTGGTATAATTATTTTGTTCTACAATATGAGGTATTAACTCTTGTTTCTTACCAAATTATTTAGGTAAGACTTTATATGTAGTAGCAATTATATCATATAAGGATGGAGGTTGAGTAGGCTCATTCTTAGCTGGGACTTTTGTTTTAAGTATAATACTTTTTTCAGGTGGATGGGTACTAGCAGTGGTAGTACCATCAGTGCTTATATAGGTTTTTACTTCTATTGTTTGAATTTCATCAAATGAAAAAGGGATATGAAGTTGATGTTGATAATTACTTATTAACCATAAAAAATATCCTTCTGTTTCTTTTTCCTTTTTAAGGAATTTATTATATCTGGCTTGTAACAACATGATCTGTTGTTCTCCTTATTCCTTGAAATTGTATATGTAGGAATAACAACATGATCTGTTGTTCTCCTTATTCCTTGAAATTGTAGGTCTGAACTAGGTATTGAGGAGGACTGAGTAGGAGGTGGTAGTATTATGATATTTGGATCAGTAGAATAAGATTTTCTACTCGGTATTTTGTTTTTAATACTCCTTTTTTTGTTGATATTAATATCATCTTGAACTTGTAATTGTTGAAATTTAATTTCAATATTACCGTCAGGATGTTCTACTATTTGATTAGGAATATGATTTTGAGGAACCTCTTGAGGTTGATTAGCATGTTGTAAGGCCCATGACTGTGGTAGTCTAATATCTGTTGTTCTCCTTATTCCTTGAAATTGTAGGTCTGAACTAGGTATTGAGGAGGACTGAGTAGGAGGTGGTAGTATTATGATATTTGGATCAGTAGAATAAGATTTTCTACTCGGTATTTTGTTTTTAATACTCCTTTTTCTGTTGATATTAATATCATCTTGAACTTGTAATTGTTGAAATTTAATTTAATATTACCGTCAGGATGTTCTACTATTTGATTAGGAATATGATTTTGAGGAACCTCTTGAGGTTGATTAGCATGTTGTAAGGCCCATGACTGTGGTAGTCTAATATCTGACCATTTTATTGTTTTGGAAACAATCATATTTGATTTTTCCATGTTTGTTTGGAATAAAATAGTTTGGTCTTTTTGATCAATTTACATAATATTTGGACATAAGGTGTTCATGACTTTATAATATATTCTATAAACTATTGCCAAGTTTTGAGATCCTTGGGTCATATGAAACCCATGTGTTTTTAAAATAATTGTTAATATATCTAGTATAATTGGGTCAGTTAAAGAAACAGAAAAATTTGGAAAACAGTTGAAATATATGGGACCACTACAGAGGCTGGATTCAACCATGCCAAGTAGCGAATCTGTGAATAGTTTGTGTCTTGTATCTCTTAGGCATACAAGCACAGAAGTGTTCAACCCTAATCGGGTCAAAGGTTTTACCGCTATTTGAATTAATCCAATATGTAAATATTTGAAATTAGGTTCTTTATGTTTTTCAATAATTTTCTTTGACAGTAGATGAAAGTCTTCTTGATTTTGTGTGACCGATAAACTTTCTTCTACAGTCTTAATGGCATAACCCATTTTGAATCTGAATGATCATTTATTATAAATGTCATGAATTGGTACCTTAGGTATGTTCCAATTTTGAATATTATGTTCGATGTCATTTATAACTATTTGTTCTTTGTTTTTTACTCTAAGTGTTTGAGATGAAGTTGCAATTTTACTAGTTACATTCCTTATTAAATTTGTCATCCGTAGGTTACGAATAATGACAATCTGGACATTCAGTGGCCCAGCGTTTTCCCTAAGCGGCTCTTCCTGGCCTTGGCGGTACTTTGCAATAGGCGTTCACTTGTCTCTTGCCTTAATGAAGGAGAACCTTCACCTCAAAATATCTGTTCACCATCACAGTCCCCAATACATCAAATTACTTATCCAGAAGCACATGCTTCTACTCCTACATACTCCTAGTATATACTAGTACTGGTATATACTAGTATATATACTAGTACTGGTATATACTAGTATATACTAATACTAGTATATACTAGTACATACTAGTACTAGTATATATACTAGTACACTAGTATATATACTAGTAAACAAGTATATATACTAGTATACTAGTATACTAGTATATATACTAGTACTAGTACTAGTATATATACTAATATATATACTAGTATATACTAGTATAAATACTAGTATATGTATTAGTACTAGTACTAGTATATACTAGTATATACTAGTATATATACTAGTATATACTAATACTAGTATATAGTAGAATATACTAGTATATACTAGTATATACTAGAATATACTAATATATACAATTACATACTAGTATACTAGTATAAACTACAATATACTAGTACTAGCATATACTAGTATATACTAGTAAATATACTAGTATATACTAGTACTAGTATATATACGAGTATACTAGTATATATACTAGTATATATACTAGTATACTAGTATATATACTAGTACATATTAGTATATATACTAGTATATATACAAATATATACTAGTATATATATACTAGTATATACAAGTACTAGTATATACTAGTATATACTAGTACTAGTATCTATTAGTATATACTAGTACTAGTATATACAAGTACTAGTATATACTAGTATATACTAGTACTAGTATCTATTAGTATATACTAGTACTAGTATATACTAGTACATACTAATATACATATACTAGTATATATATAAGTATATACTAATACTAGTACATATAATAGTATATATATACTAGTATATACTAGTAAATACTAGTATCTATACTAGGATATATACTAGTATATACTAGAATATACTAGTATATACTAGTATATACTAGTACTAGTACATACTAGTACTAGTACATACTAGTATATATACAAATATATAAACTAGTACGTATACTAGTATATATACTAGTATATACGAGTATATACTACTATACACTAGTATACTAGTATATACTAGTATACTAGTATATACTACTATTTATATACTAATATATACTAATACATACTAGTACTAGTATATACTAGTATATATACTAGTATATACTAGTACTAGTACATATACTAGTATATACTAGTATATATACTAGTATATATTAGTATATACAAGTATATACTAGAATTTACAACTATATACTAGTATATACTAGTACTAGTATATATTGGCATATACTAGTATACTAGTATATACTGCTATATATATACTAGCATATACTAGTATACTAGTATATACTAGTATACCAGTATATACTACAATATATAAACTAGTATATAGTAGTACTAGTATATACTAGTATATACACTAGTATGTACTAGTACTTGTATATACTAGTACTAGTATATATAAGTATATATACTAGTATATACTAGTACTAGTATATATTAGTAATACTAGTACTAATATATATACTACTATACTAGTATATATACTAGTATATATACTAGTATATAAACTAGTATACTAGTATATATACTAATATATACTAGTATATATATACTAGTATATACTGGTACTAGTATATACTAGGACCAGTATATACTAGTACATATACTAGTATATATACTAGTACTAGTATATACAAGTACTAGTATAAATACTAGTACTAGTATATACAAGTACTAGTATATATACTAGTACTAGTATATACTAGTACTAGTATATACTAGTACAAGTATATACTAGTACTCGTATAAACTAGTATATATACTAGTATATACTAGTACTAGTATATACTAGTATATATGTTAGTATATACTAGTATAAGTACAAGTATATACTAATACTAGTATATATATTAGTATATATAGTAGTACTAGCATATACTAGTACATATACTAGTATATATTAGTATGTACTAGTACTAGTATATAAACTAGTATACGTACTAGTACTAGTAAATACTAGTATATTTACTAGTATATATATTAGTATAGACTAGTACTCGTATATATACTACTATATACTAGTATATATACTTGTACTAGTCTATACCAGTATATATACTAGTATATACTAGTATATATACTAGAAGACAAGTATATAATACTATATACTTGGGTACTAGTATATACAAGTATATTATACACTAGTATATACTAGTATATATATTAGTATATATACTAGCATATACTAGTACACTAGTATACACTACTATATATATACTAGTATATACTAGTATATATACTAGTATAAACTAGTACTAGTATATACTAGTATATACTAGTACTAGTTTATATACAAGTATATATACAGGTACATAATAGTATATATACTGGTATATATACTAGTATATATACTAAAATATACTAGTATGCATATACTAGAATATACTAGTATATAAATAGTAGTATATACTAGTGTATATATACTAGTATATACTAGAATATACTAGTATATATATAATAGTATATACTAGTATATACTAGTATATACTAGTACTAGTATATATACTAGTATATATACTGGCACTAGTATATACTAGTATATATACTAGTATATATTAGTACAAGTATATATATTAGTATATATACTAGTATATACCAGCACTAGTATATACCAGTATATACTAGTATATACTAGTACTAGTACTAGTACTAGTATATACTCGTACTAGTACTAGTACATATACTAGTATATACTCGTACTAGTACTAGTACATATACTTGTATATATACTAGTATATACTAGTATATATACTAGTATAGACTAAAAAATACTCATATAAACTCGTATATACTAGTATGCACTAGAATAATAGTATTTACTACTATATATGTACTAGTATATACTAGTATTAGTATATACTAGTATATACTAGTACTAGTATATACTAGTATATATACTAGTACTAGTATATACTAGTATATTTACTAGTATATATACTAGTAAATATACTAATATATACTAGTATATATATACTAGTATATATATACTAGTATATACTAGTACTAGTATATATTCTGGTATATATACAAGAATATATACAAGTACATACTAGTACTAGTATATATACTAGTTTATATACTAGTATATACTAGTATATATACTAGTATATACTAGTATTAGTATATATACTAGTATATACTATTACTAGTATATATACTAGTATATATACTGGTGCATAGTATATATACTAGTATAGATACTAGTACTTGTATATATACTAGTATATATACTTGTATATACTTGTACTAGTATATATTAGTGTATATGCTAGTACCAGTATATACTAGTATATAAACTAGTAGTATATATATTAGTACTAGTATATAGTAATATATAAACTAGTACTAGTATATAGTAGTATATATACTAGTACTAGTATATAGTAGTACATATACTAGTAGTATATTTACTAGTACTAGTACTAGTACTAATATATATGCTAGTATATACTAGTACTAGTATATATATAGTAGTATATACTAGTGTATTAGTATATACTAGTATATACTCGTATATACTTTGTATATACGAGAATATACTAGAATATACTAGTATATACTAGTATATACTTAATATATACGAGTATATACTTAGTATATACGAGTATATACTAGAATATACTAGTATATACCAGTATATACTAGTATATATAATAGTATATATTCTAGTACAAGTACTAGTATATATACTAGTATATATACTAGAATATACGAGTATATACTAAGTATATACTAGTATATGTACTAGTATATACTAGTACTAGTATATATATTAGTATATATAGTAGTACTAGCATATACTAGAACATATACTAGTATATATTAGTATGTACTAGTACTAGTATATAAACTAGTATACGTACTAGTACTAGTACATACTAGTATATTTACTAGTATATATATTACTATAAACTAGTACTCGTATATATACTAGTATATATGCTTGTACTAGTCTATACCAGTATATATACTAGTATATACTAGTACTGGTTTATACCAGTACAAGTATATATACGAGTATATACTAGTACTGGTATATACCAGTACTAGTATATACTAGTACTAGTATATACTCGTACTAGTACTAGTACATATACTTGTATATATACTACTATATACTAGTATGTATACTAGTATACACTAGTATATACTAGTATATACTAGTATATATACTAGTAGACTAGTATATAATGCTATATACTTGGGTACTAGTATATACAAGTATACACTAGTATACACTAGTATATACTAGTATATATATTAGTATATATACTAGCATATACTAGTACACTAGTATATACTACTATATATATACTAGTATATACTAGTATATTTACTAGTATAAACTAGTACTAGTATATACTAGTATAAACTAGTACTAGTATATATACTAGTATATATACAGGTATGTACTAATATATATACTAGTATATATACTAGTATATATACTAATATATACTAGTATGTATATACTAGTATATACTAGAATATACTAGTATATACTAGAATATACTAGTAAATAAATAATAGTATATACTAGTGTATATATACTAGTCTATACTAGAATATACTAGTACATATATAATAGTGTATACTAGTATATACTAGTACTAGTATATATACTAGTATATATACTGGCACTAGTATATACTAGTATATATACTAGTATATATTAGTATAAGTTTATATACTAGTACATATACTAGTATATACCAGCACTAGTATATACCAGTATATACTAGTATATACTAGTACTAGTACTAGTACTAGTATATACTCGTACTAATACTAGTACATATACTAGTATATACTCGTACTAGTACTAGTACATATACTTGTATATATACTAGTATATACTAGTATATATACTAATATAGACTAAAAAATACTCATATAAACTCGTATATACTAGTATGCACTATTATAATAGTATTTACTATTATATATATACTAGTATATACTAGTATTAGTATATACTAGTATATACTAGTACTAGTATATACTAGTATATATACTAGTATATATACTAATATATACTAGTATATATATACTAGTATATATATACTAGTATATACTAGTACTAGTATATACTAGTATATATACTGGTATATATACAATAATATATACAAGTACATACTAGTACTAGTATATATACTAGTTTATATACTAGTATATACTAGTATATATACCAGTATAAACTAGTACTAGTATATATACTAGTATATATACTTGTATATATACTGGTACATAGTATATATACTAGTATAGATACTAGTACTTGTATATATACTAGTATATATACTTGTATATACTAGTACCAGTATATATTAGTGTATATGCTAGTACCAGTATATACTAGTGTATATACTAGTAGTATATATATTAGTACTAAAATATAGTAGTATATATACCAGTACTAGTATATAGTAGTATATATACTAGTACTAGTATTTATACTAGTACTAGTATATAGTAGTATATATACTAGTAGTATATTTACTAGTACTAGTACTAGTACTAATATATATACTAGTATATAATAGTATTAATACATATATTAGTATATACTAGTATATTTACTAGTACTAGTATATATACTAGTACTATATATTAATATATACTAGTATATATACTAGTATATACTAGTACTAGTATATACTAGTGTACTAGTATATATACTACTATATACTAGTACCAGTGTATACTAGTATATACTAGTATTAGTATATACTAAGATATACTAGTATATCTTAGTACTAGTACTAGTACATATACTAATAATATATTTGTATATACTAGTACAAGTATATACTAATATATACTAGTATATACTAGTATATACTAGTATATATACTAATACTAGTACTAGTATATATACTACTATATATACTAGTATATACGAGTATATACTAGTATACTAGTATATACTACTATTTATATACTAGTATATACAGATACTAGTATATACTAGCAAATACCAGTACTAGTATATACTAATATATACTAGTACTAGTACATACTAGTATATATATTAGTATATATTAGTATATATACTAGTATATACATGTCCTAGTATGTATACTGGTATACTAGTATATATACTAGTATATATACTACTATAGTAGTAAATATACTAGTACTAGTATATATACTCTAGTATATATACTAGTACTAGTATATATACTAGTATACTAGAATATATACTAGTATATACTAATACATATATATATACTAGTATATATACTAGTATAGGAACTAGTACTAGTACTAGTATATACTAGTACTAGTATATTCTAGTATATATACTAGTATATGTACAAGTACTAGTACTAGTATATATTAGTATATACTAGTATATATACTAGTATATACAAGAATATACTCGTATTTATATTAGTTATACTAATACTAGTATATACTAGTACATATACTAGTATATACTAATACTAATATATATTAGTATATACTAGAATATACTAGTATATACTAGTATATACTAGTATATGCTAGTACTAGTATATACTACTATCTACTAGTATATGTACTAGTATATACTAGTACTAGTATATATACGAGTATACTAGTATATATACTAGTATATATACTAGTATACTAGTATATATACTAGTACTAGTATATAATAGTATATATACTACTATATATACAAATATATACTAGTATATATACTAGTACTAGTATATACTAGTCTATATACTAGTACTAGTATATACTAGTACTAGTACATACTAGTATATATACTAGTATATATACTAGTATATACTAGTATATATACTAGTATATACTAGTATATATACTAGTATATACTAGTACTAGTATATAATAGTATATACTATTACAAGTATATATACTAGTGTATATACTAATATATACTAGTATATATATACTAGTATATACTAGTACTAGTATATACTAATACTAGTATATACTGGTATATATACTGGTATATATACAAGTACATTCTAGTACTAGTATATACTAGTACTAGTATATATACTAGTATATATACCAGTATATACTAGTACTAGTATATACTAGTACTAGTATATATACTAGTATATATACTAGTATATATACTGATACATAGTGTATATAGTAGTATATATACTAGTACTAGTATATGTACTAGTATATATACTTGTTTATACTAGTATATATACTAGTAGTATATATACTAGTACTAGTATTTAGTAGTATATATACTAATACTAGTACTAATATATAGTAGTATATATACTAGTAGTATATATACTAGTATTAGTACTAGTACTAGTATATATACTAGTATATAGTACTAGTCTATAGTAGTATATATACTAATACTAGTATATATACTAGTATAGATACTAGTATATATACTAGTACTAGTATATACTATTATATATACTAATACTAGTATATACTAGTACTAGTATATACTAAGATATACTAGTATATCTTAGTACTAGTACAAGTACATATATTAATAATATACTAGTATATACTAGTATTTATACTAATATATACAGGTATATACTAGTATAAACTAGTATTTACTAGTACTAGTATATACTAGTATATACTAATATATATACTAGTGTATTTACTAGTACTAGTACTAGTATATACACTAGTATATATACTAGTATATACGAGTATATACCAGTATATACTAGTAGAAGTATATATACTAGTATATATACTAGTATATACTAGTACTAGTATATATACTAGTATATACTCTATGTATCAGTATATATACTCGTATATATGCTAGTACCAGTATATACTAGTATATATACTAGTAGTATATATACTAGTACTAGTATATTGTAGTATATATACTAGTACTAGTATATAGTAGTATATATTCTAGTAATAGTATTTATACTAGTGCTAGTATATAGTAGTATATATACTAGTAGTATATATACTAGTACTAGTACTAGTACTAGCATATATACTAGTCTATAGTACTAGTCTAGACTAATATATATACTAGTACTAGTATATACGAGTATATATACTAGTATATAGACTAGTACTAGTATATACTAGTATATATACTAGCACTAGTATATACTACTATATATATTAGTATATACTAATACTAGTATATACTAGTATATACTAGTACTAGTATATAGTAAGATATACTAGTATATCTTAGTTTTAGTACAAGTACATATACTAATAATATACTAGTATATACTAGTGTATATACTAATATATACTAGTATATACTAGTATAAACTAGTATATACTAGTACTAGTGTATACTAGTATATACTAGTATATATACTAGTGTATATACTAGTACTAGTACTAGTACTAGTATATACACTAGTATATATACTAGTATATACTAGTATATATACTAGTATATGTACTAGTATATCCTGGTATATATACTAGTATTAGTATATACTGGTATATATACTAGTATATATACTAGTATATGCAAGTTTATATACTAGTATATATACAAGTATATACTCGTATGTACTAGTATATATATTAGTTTATACTAGTATATATTAATATATACTAGTCTATATTGGTATATATACTAGTATGTACTAGCAGTGTATACTAGTACTAGTATATACTAGTATATATATTAGTATGTACTAGCATATACTAGTATATAGTAGTACTAGTCTATACTAGCATATATATTAGTATTAATATGTACTAGTATATACTAATAAATACTAGTATTAGTATATACTAGTATATACTAGTATACTAGTATATACTAGTACTAGTACTAGTTCATATACTAGTATATATACTAGTATATACTAGTAAATGCTAGTATTTATACCAGTATATATACTAGTATATACTTGTATAGACTAGTATATACTAGTACTAGTATATACTAGTATATATACTAGCATATATACTAGTACTAGTACTAGTCAAAAAATGCTTCTTGCATATTTTATATTGTATTGGCAATGGGTGGTTCTACAATTTCATTGGTTTGAAGGAGTATCTCTTCTTGTAGAGTCATGTTATCATGTTCAGGGATTTTTTGTTTTCCTTTATCATTATCTGGGAGAACTATGGTTGGTTTGGGATCTTTTATTTGCAATTTAGATAATTTAGAAATTAGTTGCCCCATAAGTGATGTATTATCATCTCCGATATGAAACTTATCTTTATTCAAGTCAGGAGGTGGTTTAAAAAATAGTTGTTTTTTCTCTTTGTGAGTGAGAATGGAAGGTTGTAATAGATTTTCTAATCTATTTGTTTGTTGTCCTAATGTATGAAGACAAAGGTTTGTATAATTATTCTGTTCGATTATGTGTGGTAGTAATTCTATTCGAGCTATATTTGCATTATTAAGCTTATAAGGTGTGGCTACTGTTTCATAAACAACTATTTGGGTTGATGAAGATTCTACAGTTTGTTCTGGAGTTTTTGTAGTTGGTATTGTAGTAGCAACTCCTTGGATTTTCAGGCTCTGTTCAGGAGGATGTATAGATTTGATAGTAGTCCCTTCGGTGGTATTAAATACTGTATATTGAGTTTCTAACGTATTTAGTTCAAAGTCAGGAATAGGAATATTGTGCTGACTTAAGGTGTCCCTTAACCAGTCAAAAAAGCATTTTCCTTTATTTCCCTTTTTTCTCCATTTGTTAAATTGAGAATGAAATAATTCGACTAGCCTAGGTTTAAATTCTTTCACATACCATTCTCTAATATTTTTATTTTCCGGGGATAAAAAATCTTTGATAATATCATCTCGAGTGAATGTTTCTTCAAGCTGTAATACTTGAATAAATTCTGCCTCAGAAGGTTCCCTTTCAGCTTGTTTATATTGGGGTATAATAATATTATCAGATGTTCGCAGAAGTCCATCAATCTGTGGTTTTGGTGGAATACTTATTATAGGAGGGATTCTAGTATAAGTAGTAATGGATTTTCTTGGAGGTTCTGGATTTCGAAAAGAATGATTCCTCGAGGTATCTGAGATGGATGCATTATCCAGAATCCTATTATTTATTGTAAATTGTATTTCAATATTTCCATCTGCGTATTCAATAATCTTGTCTGGAATATTTTGAATAGGGTTTTGTGATGGTTGGTTTTCATTACGGATAGCCCATGTTTGAGGTAGAACAATATCTGACCATGATATTGTTTTTGGTATAATTGTATTTGATTTTTCCATATTAGTTTGAAAAAATATTGTTTGTCCTCTAGTATCTATTTGAAGTACATTTGGACATAATGTAGTCATTACTTTATAATATATTCTATAAACAATAGCTATATTTTGAGAACCTGTCATCATATCAAATCCTTGTGTTTTAAGATTTAAAGATAAAACATTTAAAATATTTGGGTCTGTTAGTGATACAGAATAATTTGGAAAACAGTTGAAATATATTGGTCCACTACATAAACTAGATTCGACCATTCCTAATAAAGAATCTGAAAGTCTATTATGCCTAGTATCTCGTAAACAAACTAAGATAGAATTATTTAATCCTAATCGAGTCAAGGGTTTGACTGCTATTTGTATTAATCCTATGTGTAGATATTTATAATTTCTATTTTGATGAACTTGTAATATTTTTTGAGATAATAACTGAAAATCTTCTTGGTTGCTAGTGACAGAGAGAGTCTCTTCTACTCTTTTTATGGTATATCCGATTTTGAGGTCGAATGTACCTTTTTTGTAAATATCTGATATTGGAACTTTGGGGATGTTCCAATTCTGTATTTGGTTTTCAATATCATTAATAATAATTTCTTCTTTGTTCTTAATCCTTAGAGTTCTATTAGTTTTACTGGTTGTGGTATCTGTCAGATTCTTAATAAATTTCTCCATTATTAGGTTGCGGATAATGACAACTCAGGACGACCAAAAGTCCAGCGTTTTCCCTAAGCGGCTCTTCCTGGCCTTGGCGGTACTTTGCATAAGACCTTTTCGTCTCGTGCCTTAACTCTCGGACCAACTTTCTCTAATGGATTAATTTATTAAGTTTCTTAAGATAGCAGAACTGGTAACACTATGAGATCTCTAAAACAGGGTTGGCTCTGATACCATTTTTCGCCCAGAATCTACCCTAAGTAACAACGTGTCTAGATTACAGTAAATATGAAAAGATTACTGAATTATAGACTATTAACTGTTGAAGAATAGTAAGATAATATAAAAACACAAATAAAATGACTAATATCGGAAGCACAGAAATATCAAATATGATCCACGACGTATGAGTATAATCGCAAATTTTAAATGTAAAGACAAATTTGAATTGCATAACTTACTGGTTACATATACAGAGACTTGCAAATTTCTTCCACTCAGGAGGATAATAAGAGGGTAAAGAAGATAGATTGCAATCACACATATTATATTTTTATCTAAAAGAAGTCATAGAAGTTACCGACTTTGATGATGTACAAATGTCGATGACCTGAATAAAATCTAACCTACTGTTTACAGAATGGAGAAGAAGATAAGAAGGATGAAGAGAGGAGATAGTATGAGAAGAGATAATATGAGAAGCTATGCTTGCGTTTCTTCTTGAAGAGGCTTGGTCTTTCCTTGAATGCAGTCTGCTTTTCCTCTTGGCCGAAGTGGTTATTTATAGAGGACTTCTGATGGGGAGTGGCTGGTTGGCAGTAATTGCTTCGAGGTGAAGGAAATTCATGTGGCTCCTATGAGTTCCTTGTGGAGGAAGGAATCTAAAGATAAGGTTGCTGATGGCGAAGGTGGACACGTGGCGGAAGCAGGAGAGCTTTGGGTGTCGGTGATGGCGACCGGCGAATCTTTAGTACTGTGCAAGTGGGGCTTGTGCGTCATTGTGAAGAGAAGGAGACAATCCAGCGGCTTTGTATTTTGTCTTATTCGTGAATAGTACGGAAAGGGAATCTTTACTGTGCTTCAGGATGTGACATCAAATGCATTGCTTCAATCTTTTACTATTTCCCCGGCATCATACCCACATAAACAGACCTCAACCTCTGCCAAATCCATTTATATCGAAACTGCTTTTTTACCAGAGGTAATCATTTCTGATGATCATGCCCTACTTGACCCATATAAAATAGCTCCCCTCTACCTTTCAAATCACATGAATTCATCCTATGGCATTAAAACCCGTGAATGGTATGAAGCCATTCTCATGGAAATTGGTTCTGTATCCATTGTTCACTTCTACCAAGGTACTACCAAATTATATGCATATTCAAAATTCCAAATCAAAAAATTGCTTTCCTATGAAGATTGGGGTTGTAATCCCCTCCAAGGAAAAAGGTTACTAAATCCAGAATTTCCATATAAATCTTATAAATATTCTGAATATATCGAGGCATGGCATAAAGTATTTGCCTACCAAAATCCAAATAATACTCATTCCTGGTATGTCCAATTCAAACTTCCTGTCTTAGAAAGATTCCCCAGTTGGTTTCGTCACTGGTTTTTGATATGGGGATCTCAAATCCAAATATTGCCTGATGCGTTCCAAAGCCTACAAACAAAATTTGTTCAACATAATACTTGCACCAACCTAGATGATTACCATCTCTACTTTATGGCAATCTATCAAATCCCTTGGATTCTCAAATGGGTGGGAATACTTCATCTCTGAAAATAATACCAATAATTATGAATATATTCCCCAATTAGGCAAAACCGTGAAAGTCAAATGGTGGGACATTTTTAGTATTAATCCTACCACATTACCCTTGAAAAGGATGCCTCCACAACCTGAAACTCTCAAACCAGTGTCAAATAATACAGTCAGTCTTCCTACCTTTTCAGCCTACCTCAAAAAACTAAAGCAAACACATCCCAATGCTACATTTGAAGAAATAGAGCAAACACTACTCCATGTCTTTGCTCCTGATACAACTAGGCCAGCAACTTCAGATGAAACAGTCCAATCCGGAAATCCCCTATTGGAAGATTTTAGCCAAAGGCCTTCAGACTGAATGACCCGACCCGACGGGCCGATTCCCTTCTTCAGCTAACCCGACGGTTCGATTCCCTTTCCCCGCACTGATAAGACTACTACAGCATAAAGATTCCATTTCATCCTTCTGCATAAAACGACAACAGAACAATAAAGCAAAGATGCCCTTCGTCCAACCACGACAAGACAGTAAATAGTGCAAGATTCCCTCTCAACAGTAAAAGTTTGAAGTAATGCATTTGATGTCACATCCTGAAGCACAGTAAAGATTCCCTTTCCGTACTATTCACGAATAAGACAAAATACAAAGCCGCTGGATTGTCTCCTTCTCTTCACAATGACGCACAAGCCCTACTCGCACAGTACTAAAGATTCGCCGGTCGCCATCACCGACACCCAAAGCTCTCCTGCTTCCGCCACGTATCCACCTTCGTCATCAGCAACCTTATCTTTAGATTCCTTCCTCCACAAGGAACTCATAGGAGCCACATGAATTTCCTTCACCTCGAAGCAATTACTGCCAACCACACACTCCCCATCAGAAGTCCTCTATAAATAACCACTTCGGCCAAGAGGAGAGGCAGACTGCATTCAAGGAAAGACCAAGCCTCTTCAAGAAGAAATGCAAGCATAGCTTCTCATATTATCTCCTCTCTTCATCCTTCTTATCTTCTTCTCCATTCTGTAAACAGTAGGTTAGATTTTATTCAGGTCATCGACATTTGTACATCATCAAAGTCGGTAACTTCTATGACTTCTTTTAGATAAAAATATAATATGTGTGATTGCAATCTATCCCTCTTATTATCCTCCTGAGTGGAAGAAATTTGCAAGTCTCTGTATATGTAACCAGTAAGTTATGCAATTCAAATTTGTCTTTACATTTAAAATTTGCGATTATACTCATACGTCGTGGATCATATTTGATATTTCTGTACTTCCGATATTAGTCATTTTATTTTTATATTATCTTACTATTCTTCAACAGTTAATAGTCTATAATTCAGTAATCTTTTCATATTTACTGTAATCTAGACACGTTGTTACTTAGGGTAGATTCTGGGCGAAAAATGATACCATTGGTTAAACCCCCTGATAATTATAATTTTTCTGATATCATGAAAAGGATCAGTCAGCATGAAGCTACCCAAAAAGAACCTACTATTGCTGACCTCAAAACCGAAGTCAATACCGTAAAAATAGAATTATCCCAATTAAAAATAAGGATTCAAATCCTCGAACTTCATAATAATACTTCCGAAATACATACTGAAGAAGACATAGTAGAATTCAATCATTTACTCAAATCATACCATCCCAATGATTATTTAGAACAAATGAATCATGGCGAATCATCAAATAAACATTCGGTAAATGTCCTAAATAGAGTAATAACACAAAAATGGTTTGTATTAATAACCATAGTAATAAATGATGAATATGAATTCCAATCTTTAGGATTGGTCGATTCAGGTGCTGATCTGAATTGCCTTAATGAGGGATTAGTCCCTACAAAATATTTTGATAAGACCACTCAAATCCTCAATACGGCTGATGGAAGTAGACTCTTTATCAAATACAAATTATCCAATGCTAAAATCTGTACGGAAGGACATTGTTTTCCAACTCCATTCATAATGGTCAAAGGACTCAGTCAAGCTGTAATCCTCGGCGTCCCTTTTCTTACTCTGTTATATCCTGCACAGTTTCTCATACTGGTCTTGAAACAAATACACATAGTACACCTATTAGATTTGAATTTCTTGATAAACCAAAGATTAAAGAAATCAATACTGTTAAACAGAATATGAAATACAAAGAAAATTTCTTAGGATCTTTACAACTTGAAATCAAACATAAGCTCACCAGCGAAAAGCTCCAATCTCCTGAGATAATACAAAAAATACAACATCTCAAAAGCTTTATTGAAAAAGAAATATGTAATGAATTACCAAATGCCTTTTGGCATAGAAAACAACATATTGTAGGATTACCATATGAACCTAGTTTTAGTGAAACAAAGATACCAACAAAAGCTAGACCAATTCAAATGAACACCGAATTACTGCAAACATGTCAAATAGAAATAAATGACCTACTCCAAAAGAAATTAATACGTCCTAATTCTTCTCCTTGGAGTTGTTCTGCCTTTTATGTCAATAAAAATGCTGAGCAGGAACGAGGAGTTCCTCGATTAGTCATCAATTATAAACCTCTTAATAAAGTCTTAAAATGGATTAGATATCCCATTCCAAATAAAAAAGATTTAATTGATAGATTATTACATGCTGTAATCTTCTCCAAATTCGATTTAAAATCTGGGTTTTGGCAAATTAAAATAAAAGAAGAAGATAAATATAAAACAGCCTTCAATGTCCCTTTCGGACAATAAGAGTGGAACGTTATGCCTTTCGGCCTTAAGAATGCTCCATCTGAATTTCAAAAAATAATGAACGATATTTTTAATCCCTTTTATAAATACTACTATATATACTAGTATGTATATTAGTACTAGTACTAGTATATATGCTAGTATATATACTAGTATATACTAGTATACTAGTGTATACTACTTTATATATACTAGTATATACTAGTACTAGTATATACTTGTACTAGTACATACTAGTTTATATACTAGTAAATGTACTAGTACTAGTATATACTGATATACTAGTATTTACTAGTATATACTCGTATATACTAGTACTAGTACATACTAGTATATACTAGTATTGGTATATCTTAGTACTGGTATATACAAGTACCAGTATATACTAGTATATATACTAGTATCGACTGGTACTAGTATATACTAGTACTAGTATATATACAAGTACTAGTATATATACTAGTATATATAGTAGTATATATACTTGTATTGGTATATATACTAGTAAAAGTATATATACTAGTATATACTAATATATATACTAGTACTAGTATATATTAGTACTAGTATATATACTAGTATATACCAGTATATACTAGTTTATATACCAGTATATATACTAGTACTAGTATATACTAGTACTAGAATATATATTAGTATATACAAGTATATACTAGTATATATACTAGTATATATACTAGTACTAGTATGTACTAGTACTAGTATATAGACTAGTACTAGTATATACTAGTATATATACTAATATATACACTAGTACTACTATATATACTAGTATATACTAGTATATATACTAGTACTAGTATATATTAGTACTAATATATATATATACTAGTATATACTAGTACTAGTATATATACTAGTATGTACTAGTACTAGTATATATACTAGTACTAGTACATACTAGTATATATACTAGTACTAGTATATATTAGTATATACTAGTATATATACTAGTATATATACTAGTACTAGTACATACTAGTATATATACTAGTACTAGTATATATTAGTATATATACTAGTATATATACTAGTACCAGTATATACTAGTATATATACTAGCACTAGTATATACTAGTATATATATTAGTATATACTAGTACTAGTATAAACTAATACTAGTATATATTAGTATATACTAGTACTAGTATATACTAAGTTATACTAGTATATCTTAGTACTAGTACAAGTACATATACTAATAATATACTAGTATATACTAGCATATATACTAATATGTACTAGTATATACTAGTATATATACTAGTGTATGTACTAGTACTAGTACTAGTATATATACTAGTATATATACTATTATATACGAGTATATACTAGTATCTACTAGTATACTATTATATACTACTATATATAAAGTTGTATATACTAGTATACTAATATATACTACTATATATTAGTCTATACTAGTATTAGCATATACTAGTATATATATACTAGTATATATACTAGTATATGTACTAGTATATACTAGTATATGTACTAGTATATACTAGTATATATACTAGTACTAGTATATACTAGTATATATATACGAGTACTAGTATATACTAGTACAAGTATATACTAGTATGTATATTGATATATACTAGTACTAGTATATACTAATACTAGCATATACTAGTACTAGTATATAGTAAGATATACTAGTATATCTTAGTACTAGTACAAGAACATTTACTAATAATATACTAGTATATACTAGTGTATATACTAATATATACTAGTATATACTAGTATAAACTAGTATATACTAGTACTAGTATATACTAGTACATATATAGTAGTATATACTAGTATACTAGTATATACTACTATATATGTACTAGTATATACTAGTACTAGTATATAGTAGTATGTACTAGTACTAGTACATACTAGTACTAGTATATATACTAGTATATACTAGCATATGTACTAGTATATCCTAGTATATATACTAGTACTAGTATATACTGGTATATATACTAGTATATACTATTATATATACTAGTACATACAAGCATATACTAGTATATATACGAGTAAATACTCGTATGTACTAGTATATATATTAGTTTATACTAGTATATATATACTAGTATATATTAGTATATACTAGCATATACTGGTATATATACTAGTATGTACTAGCAGTATATACTAGTACTAGTATATACTAGTATATATATTATTATGTACTAGCATATACTAGTATATACTAGTACTAGTCTATACTAGCATATATACTAAGATTAATATATACTAGTATATACTAATATATATACTAGTACTAGTACTAGTTCATATACTAGTATATATACTAGTATATACTAGTAAATACTAGTATTTATACCAGTATATACACTTGTATATACAAGTATATACTAGTATATACTTGTATAGACTAGTATATACTAGTACTAGTATATACTAGTATATATACTAACATATATACTAGTACTAGTACTAGTATACTTACTAGTATATATACTAGTATATACGAGTATATACAAGTATATACTAGTATACTAGTGTATACTACTTTATATATACTAGTGTATACTAGTACTAGTATATACTAGTACTAGTATATACTAGTTTATATACTAGTATATGTACTAGTACTAGTATATACTGATTTACTAGCATTTACTAGTATATACTCGTATATACTAGTACTAGTACATATTAGTATATACTAGTATATGCTAGTACTGGTATATCTTTGTACTGGTATATACAAGTACCAGTCCATACTAGTATATATACTAGTATATGCTAGTATATATACTAGTATCGACTGGTACTAGTATATACTAGTACTAGTATATATACTAGTATATATAGTAGTATATATACTTGTATTAGTATATATACTAGTAAAAGTATATATACTAGTATATACT
Source organism: Amborella trichopoda (assembly GCF_054954075.1). Lineage (NCBI taxonomy): Eukaryota > Viridiplantae > Streptophyta > Magnoliopsida > Amborellales > Amborellaceae > Amborella > Amborella trichopoda. The sequence goes on along the minus strand of NC_142345.1, from coordinate 21,236,306 downwards.
AATATATATACAAGTACAAGTATATACTAGGTTATATATTAGTAAATATTAGTACTAGTATATATACTAGTATATACTAGTTTATATACTAGTATATATACTAGTACTAGTATATATATTAGTATATACAACTATATACTAGTATATATACTAGTATATATACTAGTAAATATACTAGTATATATACAAGTACTAGTATATACAAGTACTAATACGTACTAGTACTAGTATATATACAAGAATATAGACTAGTACTAGTATATACTAGTATATATGAAAATATATACACTAGTACTAGTATATATACTAGTATATACTAGTACTAGTATATATACTAGTACTAGTACTAGTATATACTAGTATATATACTAGTACTAGTATATACTAGTATATATACTAGTACTAGTATATACTAGTATATATACTAGTACTAGTATATGTTAGTATATATAATAGTACTAGTATATACTAGTACTAGTATACATACTAGTATATATACTAGTACTAGTATATACTAGTATATATACTAGTACTAGTATATGTTAGTATATATAATAGTACTAGTTTATACTAGTATATACTAGTACTAGTATATACTAGTATATACTAGTATATACTAGTACTAGTATATACTAGTATATATTAGTACTAGTATATATACTAGTATATACTAGTATATATACTAGTACTAGTATAAGTTAGTATATATACTAGTACTAGTATATACTAGTATATACTAGTATATATACTAGTATATACTAAGACTAGTATATATACTAGTACTAGTGTATACTAGTATACACTAGTACTAGTATATATACTAGTATATAGTAGTATATACTAGTATATATACTAGTACTAGTATATACTAATATATATACTAGTACTAGTATATACTAGTATATACTAGTATATATACTAGTATATATACTAGTACTAGTACAAGTATATATACTAGTATAACTACTATTATATACTAGTACTAGTACAAGTATATATACTAGTATATTTAAAAGTATATACTAGTACTAGTATATATACTAGTACATACACTATGTATCAGTATATATACTAGTATATATGCTAGTACCAGTATATACTAGTATATATACTAATGGTATATATACTAGTACTAGTATATAATAGTATATATACTAGTACTAGTATTTATACTAGTGCTAGTATATAATAGTATATATACTAGTAGTATATATACTAGTACTAGTACTAGTACTAGTATATATACTAGTATATAGTACTAGTCTAGACTAGTATATATACTAGTACTAGTATATACTAGTATATATACTAGTATATACTAGTGCTAGTGTATATACTAGTACTAGTATATACTAGTATATACACTAGCACATATATATACTAGTATATATATTAGTATATACTAGTACTAGTATATACTAATACTAGTATATAATAAGATATACTAGTATATCTTAGTACTAGTACAAGTACATATACTAATAATATACTAGTATACACTCGTGTATATACTAATATATACTAGTATATACTAGTGTAAACTAGTATATACTAGTACTAGTATATATCTTAGTATATATACTAGTGTAGATACTAGTACTAGTATTAGTTTATACACTAGTATATATACTAGTATATACGAGTATATACTAGTATACTAGCATATACTACTATAAGTATACTAGTATATACTAGTATGTACTAGTACTAGTATATACTAGTACTAGTATATATACTAGTATATACTAGTATATATACTAGTATATGTACTAGTATATTCTAGTATATATACTAGTACTAGTATATACTGGTATATATACTAGTATATACTAGTATATATACTAGTTTATACAAGTAAATACTAGTATATATACGAGTATATACTCGTATGTACTGGTATATATATTACTTTATACAAGTATATATATACTAGTATATATTAGTATATACTAGTATATACTGGTATATATACTAGTATGTACTAGCAGTATATACTAGTACTAGTATATACGAGTATATATATTAGTATATACAAGCATATACTAGTACTAATATATATACTAGTATACATATTAGTATATACTAGTACTAGTATATATACTAGTATATATACTTGTATATACTAGTACTAGTATATATACTAGTATATACTAGTACTAGTATATACTAATACAAGTATATATACTAGTATATATACTAGTACTAGTATATACTTGTATATATATACTAGCACTAGTATATACTAGTATATATATTAGTATATACTAGTACTAATATAAACTAATACTAGTATATACTAGTACTAGTATATACTAGTACTATTATGTACTAGTACTAGTATATACTAAGATATTCTAATATATCTTAGTATGTACTAGTACTAGTACTAGTATATACACTAGTATATATACTAGTATATACTAGTATATACTAGTATACTAGTATATACTTCTATATATATAGTAGTATATACTAGTATACTAGTATAAACTACTATATACTAATATATTCAAGTGCTAGTATATACTAGTATATATATACTGGTATATACTAGTATATGTACTAGTATATACTAGTATATATACTAGTACTAGTATATACTAGTACTAGTATATATATACTAGTACTAGTATATACTAGTATATATATAAGAGTACTAGTAAATATATACTAGTACAAGTATATATACTAGTATATGTACTAGTATATATACTAATATAGTAGTATATATATACTAGTTTATACTAGTACTAGTATATACTAATACTAGTATATACTGGTATATATACTGGTATATATACAAGTATATATACAAGTACATTCTAGTACTAGTATATACTAGTACTAATATATATATTAGTATATATGCTAGTATATACTAGTACTAGTACTAGTATGTATACTAGTATTTATACTAGTATATGCTAGTACTAGTGTATATACTAGTATATACTAGTACTAGTATATACTAGTATATACTAGTACTAGTATATACTAGTACAAGTATATATACTAGTATATATACCAGTATATACTAGTATATACTAGTATATACTAGTACTAGTATATACTAGTATAAACTAGTACTAGTATATAGTAGTATATACTAGTACTAGTATATACTAGTACAAGTATATATACTAGTATATATACCAGTATATACTAGTACTAGTATATATACTAGTATATATACTGATACATAGTGTATATACTAGTATATATACTAGTACTAGTATATACTGGTATATATACTAGTATATATACTTGTACTAGTATATACTAGTACTAGTATATACTACTATATACTAGTACTAGTATATACTAGTATATACTAGTACTAGTATATACTAGTACAAGTATATATACTAGTATATATACCAGTATATACTAGTATATACTAGTATATACTAGTACTAGTATATACTAGTATAAACTAGTACTAGTATATAGTAGTATATACTAGTACTAGTATATACTAGTACAAGTATATATACTAGTATATATACCAGTATATACTAGTACTAGTATATATACTAGTATATACACTATGTATCAGTATATATACTAGTATATATGCTAGTACCAGTATATACTAGTATATGTACTAGTAGTATATATACTAGTACTAGTATGTAGTTGTATATATTCTAGTACTAGTATATAGTAGTATATATACTAGTACTAGTATTTATACTAGTGCTAGTATATAGTAGTATATATACTAGTACTAATACTAGTACTAGTATATATACTAGTATATAGTACTAGTCTAGACTAGTATATATATTGATATATACTAGTACTAGTATATACTAACACTAGTATATACTAATATATACTAGTACTAGTATATAGTAAGATATACTTGTATATCTTAGTACTAGTACAAGAACATATACTAATAATACACTAGTATATACTAGTGTATATACTAATATATACTAGTATATACTAGTATAAACTAGTATATACTAGTACTAGTATATACTAGTATATATACTAGTGTATATATTAGTACTAGTACTAGTATATACACGAGTATATATACTAGTATATACGAGTATATACTAGTATATACTAGTATACTAGTATATACTACTATATATGTACTAGTATATACTAGTACTAGTATATACTAGTTTGTTCTAGTACTAGTACATACTAGTACTAGTATATATACTAGTATAAACTAGTATATGTACTAGTATATCTTAGTATATGTATTAGTACTAGTATATACTGGTATATATACTAGTATGTACTAGTATATATACTAGTACATACAAGCATATACTAGTATATATACTAGTACTAGTACATACAAGCATATACTAGTTTATATACTGGTACATACAAGCATATACTAGTTTATATACTAGTATATATACTAGTACTAGTATATATATTAGTATATACAACTATATACTAGTATATATACTAGTATATATATTAGTATATATACAAGTACTAGTATATACAAGTACTAGTATGTACTAGTACTAGTATATATACTAGAATATAGACTAGTACTAGTATATACTAGTGTATATACTAAAATATACACTAGTACTACTATATATACTAATATATACTAGTACTATTATATATACCAGTATATATACTAGTATTAGTAAATGTTAGTATATAGACTAGTACTAATATATACTAGTATATATCTTAGTATATACTAGTACTAGTACATATTAGTACTAGTATATATACTAGTATATACTAGTACTAGTATATATACAAGTATATACTAGTACTAGTATATATACTAGTACTAGTATATATACTAGTACTAGTATATATAGTAGTACTAGTATATACTAATATGTACTAATACTAGTATATATACTAGTATTAGTACATACTAGTATATACTAGTACTAGTACATATTCTAGTATATACTAGTACTAGTACAAGCATATATACTATTACATATACTAGTATATACTAGTACTAGTATATATACTAGTATATACACTATGTATCAGTATATATACTAGTATATATGCTAGTACCAGTATATACTAGTATATATACTAGTGGTATATATACTAGTACTAGTATATAATAGTATATATACTAGTACAAGTATATAATAATATATATACTAGTACTAGTATTTATACTAGTGCTAGTATATAGTAGTATATATACTAGTAGTATATATACCAGTATATAGTATATATACTAGTAGTATATATACTAGTATATATAGAAGTATATAGTACTAGTCTAGACTAGTATATATACTAGTACTAGTATATACTAGTATATATACTAGTATATATTCTAGTATATATACTAGTACTAGTATATACTAGTATATATACTAGCACTAGTATATACTAGTATATATATTAGTACATACTAGTACTAGTATATACTAATACTAGTATATAATAAGATATACTAGTATATCTTAGTACTAGTACAAGTACATATACTAATAATATATTAGTATATACTCATGTATATACTAATATTACTAGTATATACTAGTGTAAACTAGTATATACTAGTACTAGTATATATACTAGTATAGATACTAGTACTAGTATTAGTATATACTAGTATATATACTAGCACTAGTATATACTAGTATATATATTAGTATATACTAGTACTAGTATATACTAATACTAGTATATAATAAGATATACTAGTATATCTTAGTACTAGTACAAGTACATATACTAATAATATATTAGTATATACTCATGTATATACTAATATTACTAGTATATACTAGTGTAAACTAGTATATACTAGTACTAGTATATATACTAGTGTAGATACTAGTACTAGTATTAGTATATACACTAGTATATATACTAGTATATACGAGTATATACTAGTATATACTAGTATACTAATATATACTACTATATATATACTAGTATATACTAGTACTAGTATATACTAGTATGTACTAGTACTAGTATATACTAGTACTAGTATATCCTAGTATATATACTAGTACTAGTATATACTGTTATATATACTAGTATATACTAGTATATATACTAGTATATACAAGTATATACTAGTATATATACGAGTATATACTCGTATGTACTAGTATATATATTAGTTTATACAAGTATATATATACTAGTATCTATTAGTATATACTAGTATATACTAATATATATACTAGTATGTACTAGCAGTATATACTAGTACTAGTATATACTAGTATATATATTAGTATGTATTAGTATATACTAGTATATACTAGTACTAGTCTATACTAGCATATATACTAGTATAAATATATACTAGTAATGACTAGTATTAGTATATACTAGTATACTAATATATACTAGTACTAGTACTAGTTCATATACTTGTATATATACTAGTATATACTAGTAAATACTAGTATTTATACCAGTATATATACTTGTATATACTAGTATATACTTGTATAGACTAGTATATACTAGTACTAGTATATACTAGTATATATCCTAGCATATATGTTAGTACTAGTACTAGTATACATACTAGTATACATACTAGTATATACGAGTATATACAAGTATATACTAGTATACTAGTGTATACTACTTTACATATACTAGTACTAGTCTATACTGATATACTAGTATTTACTAGTATATACTCGTATATACTAGTACTGGTATATCTTAGTACTGGAATATACGAGTATATACTAGTACTAGTACATACTAGTATATATACTAGTACTAGTATATATTAATATATATACTGATACTAGTATATACTAGTATATATACTAGTATATATACTAGTACTAGTATATATACTAGTCTATACTAGTAAATATACAAGTACTAGTATATACAAGTATATATACTAGTATATATACTAGTACTAGTATATATTAGTATATATACTAGCACTAGTATATACTAGTATATATATTAGTATATACTAGTACCAGTATAAACTAATACTAGTATATAATAGTATATACTAGTACTAGTATATACTAAGATATACTAGTATATCATTGTACTGGTACAAGTACATATACTAATAATATACTAGTATATACTAGTATATATACTAATATATACTAGTATATACTAGTATAAACTAGTATTTACTAGTACTTGTAAATACTAGTATATACTAGTATATATACTAGTGGTATATATACTAGAACTAGTATATAATAGTATATATACTAGTACTAGTATATAATAGTATATATACTAGTACTAGTATTTATACTGGTGCTAGTATATAGTAGTATATATACTAGTAGTATATATACTTGTACTAGTACTAGTACTAGTACATGTACTAGTACTAGTACTAGTACTAGTATATATACTAGTGTATAGTACTAGTCTAGACTAGTATATATTCTAGTATTTATTCTAGTATATATACTAGTACTAGTATATACTAGTATATATACTAGTATATATACTAGTATATACTAGTATATACTAGTATATATTCTAGAATATATACTAGTACTAGTATATACAAATATATATACTAGTATATACTAGTGCTAGTATATATACTAGTGCTAGTATATACTAATATATATACTAGTACTAGTATATACTAATATATATACTAGTATATACTAGTGCTAGTATATGTACTAGTATATACTAGTGCTAGTATATATACTAGTATATAATAGTACTAGTATATACTAATACTAGTATATACTAGTATATAATAAGATATACTAGTATATCTTAGTACTAGTACAAGTACATATACTAATAATATACTAGTATATACTCGTGTATGTACTAAGATATACTAGTATATACTAGTGTAAACTAGTACATACTAGTATATATACTAGTGTATATACTAGTTCTAGTATTAGTATATACACTAGTATATATACTAATATATACGAGTATATACTAGTATATACTAGTATACTAGTATATATTACTATATACTAGTACTAGTATATATTAGTATGTACTAGTACTAGTAAATACTAGTATATACTAGTATGTACTAGTACTAGTATATCTTAGTACTAGTATATATACTAGTATATACTAGTATATATACCAGTATATACTAGTACTAGTATATACAAATATATAAGAGTATATACAAGTATATACTAGTATATATACGAGTATATACTCGTATGTACTAGTATATATATTAGTTTATACAAGTGTATATATACTAGTATATATTAGTATATACTAGTATATACTGGTATATATACTAGTATGTACTAGCAGTATATACTAGTACTAGTATATACTAGTATATATATCAGTATGTACTAGCATATACTAGTATATACTAGTACTAGTCTATACTAGCATATATACTAGTTTAAATATATACTAGTATATACTAGTAAAGGCTAGTATTAGTATATACTAGTATACTAGTATATACTAGTACTAGTACTAGTTCATATACTCGTATATATACTAGTATATACTAGTAAATGCTAGTATTTATACCAGTATATATACTTGTATATACTAGTATATACTAGTATATACTTGTATGGACTAGTATATACTCGTACTAGTATATACTAGTATATATCCTTGCATATATGTTAGTACTAGTACTAGTATACATACTAGTATATGTACTAGTATATACGAGTATATACAAGTGTATACTAGTATACTAGTGTATACTACTTTATATATACTAGTATTAGTATATACTGATATACTAGTATTTACTAATATATACTCGTATATACTAGTATATACTAGTACTGGTATATCTTAGTACTGGTATATACGACTATATATACTAATATCGACTGGTACTAGTATATACTAGTACTAGTATATATACTAATACTAGTATATATAGTAGTATATATACTTGTATTAGTATATATACTAGTAAAAGTATATATACTAGTATATACTAATATATATACTAGTACTAGTATATACTAGTATAGATACTTGTATATATTAGTACTAGTAAATATACTAGTATATACTACTATGTACTAGTTTATCTACTGGTATATATACTAGTACTAGTACATGCTAGTACTAGTATATATATTAGTACTAGTATATATACTAGTATATATACTAGTATATATACTAGTATATACTTGTATATACTAGTACTAATATATATACTAGTACTAGTATATACTAGTACTAGTATATATACTAGTATATTGACTAGTACTAGTATATATAATAATATATACATTAGTACTAGTATATATACTAATATATACTAGTACTAGTATATATACTAGTATATATAGTAGTATATATACTAGTATATACTAGTACATACTAGTATATATACTAGTACTAGTGTATATTAGTATATATACTAGTACTAGTATATACTAGTATATACTAGTATATATACTAGTATATATACTAGTACTAGTATATATACTTGTCTATACTAGTAAATATACAATTACTAGTATATACTAGTATATATAGTAATATATATACTAGTACTAGTATATACTAGTATATATACTAGCACTAGTATATACTAGTATATATATTAGTATATACTAGTACCAGTATAAACTAATACTAGTATATAATAGTATATACTAGTACTAGTATATACTATTATATACTAGTATATCTTAGTACGGGTACAAGTACACATACTAATAATATACTAGTATATACTAGTATATATACTAGTATATACTAGTATATACTAGTATAAACTAGTATTTACTAGTACTTGTATATACTAGTATATACTAGTATATATACTAGTGCATGTACTAGTACTAGTACTAGTATATATACTAGTATATATACTAGTATATATGAGTATATACTAGTATATACTAGTATACTAGTATATACTACTATATATATCGTTGTATATACTAGTATACGAGTATATACTACTATATACTAGTCTATACTAGTACTAGTATATACTGGTATATATATACTAGTATATATACTAGTATATGTACTAGTATATACAAGTATATATACTAGTACTAGTATATACTAGTACTAGTATATACTAGTATATATAAACGAGTACTAGTAAATATATACTAGTACTAGTTTATACTAATACTTGTATATACTGGTATATATACTGGTATATATACAAGTATATATACAAGTACATTCTAGTACTAGTATTTATACTAGTATATATACGAGTATATACTTGTACTAGTATATATACTAGTATATGCTAGTGCTAGTATATATACTAGTATATATTAGTACTAGTACATACTAGTACAAGTATATATACTAGTATATACGTACTAGTATATACTAGTATTAGTATATATACTAGTATATACACTATGTATCAGTATATAAACTGATATATATGCTAGTACCAGTATATACTAGTATATATACTAGTAGTATATATTCTAGTACTAGTATATAGTAGTATATATACTAGTACTAGAATTTATACTAATGCTAATATATAGTAGTATATATACTAGTAGTATGTATACTAGTACTAGTACTACTACTAGTATATATACTAGTATATAGTACTAGTCTATACTAGTATATATACTAGTACTAGTATATACTAGTACTAGTATATATATACAAGTACCTGTATATACTAGTATTAGTATATATATTAGTACTAGTATATACTGGTATATATACTAGTATATACTAGTATATATACTTGTATATACAAGTATATACTAGTATATATACGAGTATATACTCGTATGTACTAGTATATATATTAGTTTATACTTGTATATTTATACTAGTATATATTAGTATATACTAGTATATACTGGTATATATACTAGTAATGACTTTTATTGGTATATACTAGTATATACTAGTATACTAGTATATACTAGTATATACTAGTATACTAGTATATACTAGTATATACTAGTATACTAGTATATACTAGTATATATACTAATAATATACTAGTGTATAGTCTAATATATACTAATATATACTAGTATATACTAGTACTAGTATATACTAGTATATACTAGTATCTATACTAGTATATATACTACTACTAGTACTAGTATATATACAAGTATATATTCTAGTATATACGAGTATATACTAATATATACTAGTATATACTAGTATATACTAGAACTAGTAAATACTAGTACTAGTATATACTAGTATATACTAGTACTAGTTTATATTAGTATATATACTAGTATAGACTAGTATATACTTATACTAGTATATGTACTAGTCTATACTAGATTATATACTAGTATATATACTTGTATAGTAGTATATATACTAGTACTAGTATATACTAGTATATATACTAGTATATATACTTGCACTAGTATATACTAGTATATATATACTAGTATATTTTTCAGCCTACCTCAAAAAACTAAAGCAAACACATCCCAATGCTACATTTGAAGAAATAGAGCAAACACTACTCCATGTCTTTGTTCCTGATACAACTAGGCCAGCAACTTCAGATGAAACAGTCCAATCCGGAAATCCCCTATTGGAAGATTTTAGCCAGAGGCCTTCAGACTGAATGATCCGACCCGACGGGCTGATTCCCTTCTTCAGCTAACCCGACGGTTCGATTCCCTTTCCCCGCACTGATAAGACTACTACAGCATAAAGATTCCATTTCATCCTTCTGCATAAAACGACAACAGAACAATAAATCATCCAATAGGGAATCCCCTATTGGATGATTTCAGCCAGAGGCCTACAGACTGAATGACCCGACCCAACGGTTAAATTCCCTTCTTCAGCACCGATATGACTGCTACATCATAAAGAAAGATAAAATATTCCCTTTTCCAAATAAGACAAAATAAAGACACAGGAAAGATTCCCTTTTCATATGAAGACAAATCCACGCTGCATAAAGGACAAATCATAAAGCGACATCGCCCCTTCGCAAAGATGCTCCTCACCGATGTGACCAATTTGGGGTCACATCAACGCATAACAACGGCTCCTTTTCCTTCTTCTCCCGCACAAACGATACTTACCTACCGACGATCGCACAAAGCTCCACTATGCAAGATTCCTCCATCACTTCATCAGCCACCAGCATACCAGAACTCGCCACGTCTCCCTCATCAACATGACATGTTCCCTCTTCGTACCACCTTCTTATCCTGGAGAATCCTTCTCCAGCAAGCTATCCATTTTCGACCGCAACTTCCTTCCACCAATCCCACACTTTCCTTCATCAGCAAGCAACTGATTTCAGCCACTCGTCTGAGACACAGCCCTCTATAAATACCTCTTCATTCAAGCAAAGAAGGCAGAGCGCTTTCAAGGAAAGACCAGCAACAGCAGCAACCAAAGTTCTTTTCAAATAGTTCTCAATAGTTCTCTTCTCTTCTCAGTTCTCTCTTCTTCTCTCTCAGATAGCTTTCTTTCTAAATTAAGCTTTACTATCTTCAACCCTTTGTACATCACTCAAAGTCGGTAACGTCCCTCTGACTTTGTTTACTATATATGTGTGATTGTCATCTTTCTGATTTACCTTCATTATATCCTTACGAATGGCGAAAGTTTGCAAGTCTTTGTATCAGTAACCAGTAAGTCATTTTGTAATCAGTTCTGTAATAAATAGTGATGCAATTCAAATTTGTATTTACATTCAAAATCCAAGAGTATACTCATTATTATCTTCGTGTTTTTATATTATGTCACAATCTTACAAAAATTAGTAACTGTTAACTCTGTAATTTTTCAATATCTTCTGTAATTACGAAAAATACGTACAGTAATTCTAGCAAAATTCATAGGGTAGATCTTAGGCGTAGTATATACTAGTACTAGTATATACTAGTATATACTAGTACTAGTATATACTAGTATAAATACAAGTATATACTAGTATATATTAGTACTAGTATATATACTAATATACTAGTATATATACTAGTATATACTAGTATATATACTAGTTTCTACTAGTATATACTAGTATATATACTAGTACTAGTACTAGTATATATACTAGTATATACGAGTATATACTAGTATATATACTAGTATATATACTAGTATATACGAATATATACTAGTATATACTACTATATATATACTACTATATATATACTATTATATACTAGTATATATACTAGTACTAGTATATACTAGTATATATATAGTTAGTATATACTAGTGTACTAGTATATACTAGTACACTAGTATATACTACTATATATATACTAGTATATACTAGTATATACTAGTACCAGTATATATACTAGTATACAAGTATATATACCAGTATATATACTAGTATATACTAGTATATATATTAGTATATATACTAGTATATACTAGTATATATATTAGTATACTAGTATATATACTAGTATATATATACTAGTATATACTGGTACTAGTATATACTAGTACTAGTATATACTAGTACATATACTAGTATATATACTAGTACTAGTATATACTAGTACTAGTATATATACTAGTATATATCCTAGTATATACTAGTATATACTAGTACCAGTATATATATTAATACTAGAATATATACTACTATATATACTAGTACAGGTACATATATTAGTACTAGCCTATACTAGTATATTTACTAGTACTAGTATATACTAGTACTAGTATATATACTAGTATATATACTAGTACTATAATATAAACTAATACAAGTATATATACTAGTACTAGTATATATACTAGTACTATTATATACTAATACTAGTCTATACTAGTGTATATACTAGTACTATAATATATACTAATACGAGTATATATACTAGTACTAGTATATATACAAGTATATACTAGTATATAGACTAGTATAAACTAGTACTAGTATATACCGGTACTAGTATATACCAGTACTAGTATATACTAGTACATACTAGTATACTAGTATATACTAGTATTAGTACTAGTACATATACTAGTATATATACTAGTATATACTAGTATATACTCGTACTAGTGCTGGTACATATACCAGTATATACTGGTGCTAGTACTAGTACATATACTTGTATATATACTAGTATATACTAGTATATATACTAGTATAGACTAGTATATACTCGTATATACTCGTATATACTAGTATGCACTAGTATAATAGTATATACTACAATATATATACTAGTATGTACTAGTACTAGTATATGCTAGTATATATACTAGTACTAGTATATACTAGTATATGTACCCGTATATACTAGTATATATACTAGTATATATATACTAATATATATACTAGTATATATACTAGTATATACTAGTATATACTAGTATATACTAGTATATACTAGTACTAGTATATACTAGTACTAGTATATATACTAGTATATATATTAATATATACTAGAATATAAATACTAGTATATACTAGTATTAGTATATACAAGTACTAGTATATACTAGTATATATACTAGTATCTAGTACTAGTACTAGTACATACTAGTACTAGATACTAGTATATACTAGTATATACTAGTACCAGTATATATACTAGTATATATTAGTACTACTATATATATTAGTATATATACTGGTAGATAGTATATATACTAGTATATATACTAGTACTAGTATATACTAATATATATACTAGTATATATACTTGTATATACTAGTATATATATTAGTACTAGTTTATACTAGAATATATGCTAGTACCAGTAAATGCTAGGATATATACTAGTAGTATATATACTAGTACTAGTATATAGTAGTATATATACTAGTACTAGTATATAGTAGTATATAAACTAGTAGTATATATACTAGTACTAGTATATACTAGTATATATACTAGTACTAGTATATATACTAGTACTAGTTTATACTAGTAATATTCCATAATAGTATATATACTAGTACTAGTATATACTAGTATATATACTAGTATATATTAATACTAGTATATACTAGTATATATACTAGAATATACTAGTACTAGTATATATTAAGATATACTAGTATATTTTAGTCTTAGTACTAGTACATATACTAATAATATACTAGTATATACTATTATATATACTAATATATCCTAGTTTATACTAGTATATACTAGCACTAGTATATACTAGTATATATACTAGAATATATACTAGTACTAGCACTAGTATATATACTAGTATATATACACTAGTATATATACTAGTATACTAGTATATACTTCTATATATATATAAGTATATACTAGTACCAGTATATACTAGAATATACTAGTACTAGTAAATACTAGTACTATTATATAGTAGTATATACTAGTACTAGTATATACTAGTACTATTATATACTAATATATTCTAGTATATATACTAGTATATACTAGTACTAGTATGTATACTAGTATACCAGTACATATACTAAGATATATACAAGTATAGTACTATACATTCTAGTACTAGTATATATACTATTATACCAGTATAAATACTAATACATATACTAGTATATACTATTATGTATACTAGTATATATACTAATATATACTAGTATATACTAGTACTAGTATATACTAATATATATACTTGTATATATACTAGTACTAGTATATACTAGTATATATACTAGTATGTACAAGCAGTATATACTAGTATATATACTAGTATGTACTAGTATATACTAGTATTTACTAGTACTAGTCTATACTAGTATATATACTAGTACTAGTATATACTAGTATATATACCAGTATATACTCGGATGTCCTAGTATATATATTAGTTTATACTAGTATATATAAACTAGTATATACTAGTATATATTAGTATATACTAGTATATACTGGTATATATACTAGTATGTACTAGTACTAGTATATACTAGTGTATATACTAGTACTAGTATATACTAGTATATATTAGTATAAATACTAGTACTAGTATATAGTAGTATATATACTAGTAGTATATATACTAGTACTAGTACTAGTATGTATTAGTATATATACTAGTATATATACTAGTACTAGTATATATACTATTATTAGTATATACTAGTAAAAGTCTATAGTAGTATATGTACTAGTACTAGAATATACTAGTATATGTACTAGTATATATTAGTACTAGTATATACTAGTACTAGTATATACTAGTACTAGTATATACTAATACTAGTCTATACTAGTATGTACTAGCAGTATATACTACTACTAGTGTATACTAGTATATGTATTAGTATGTACTAGTATATACTAATACTAGTCTATACTAGTATATACTAGTATATATACCAGTATATACTCGTATGTACTAGTATATATATTAGTTTATACTAGTATATATACACTAGTATATACTAGTACATATTAGTATATACTAGTATATACTGGTATATATACTAGTATGTAGTAGCAGTATGTACTAGTACTAGTATATATTAGTATATATACTTGTATATAAACTAGAATATACTAGTATATACAAGTATATATACTAGTACTAATACATATTAGTATATATACTTGTACAAGTGTTTATATTGGTATATATACTAGTATATACTAGTACTAGTATATATACTAGTATATATACTAGTATATACAAGTATATACTAGTATATACTAGTATACTAGTATATACTAGTTTATATACTAGTACTAGTATATACTAGTATATTTACAAGTATATACTAGTATATATACTAGTATAGTCAAGTACTAGTATATACCAGTACTAGTATCTACCAGTACTAGTATATACTAGTATATACTAGTATACTAGTACATACTAGTACTAGTACAAGTACATATACTAGTATATATCCTAGTCTATACTAGTATATATTAGTACTAGTATATACTTGTATATACTAGTATATACTAGTTTCTACTAGTATATACTAGTATATATACTAGTATATACGAGTATATACTAGTATATATACTAGTATATACGAGTATATACTAGTATATACTACTATATATATACTAGTATATACTAGTATATATACTAGTACTAGTATATACTAGTATATATATACTAGTATATACTAGTATATACTCTTATATACTAGTATATTCTTAGTATATACGAGTATATACTAGAATATACTAGTATATACTAGTATCTATACTATGATATACTAGTATATACTAGAATATACCAGTATATACTCGATATACTAGTACTAGTATATACTAGTATATACTAGTACCAGTATATATAGTGTACTAGTATATACTAGTATATACTGGTACTAGTATATACTGGTACTAGTATATACTAGTACAATATATATACTAGTACTAGTATATACTAGTACTAGTATATATACTAGTATATATCCTTGTATATACTAGTATATACTAGTATATAAACTAGTACTAGTATATATTAGTACTAGTATATATACTAATATATACTAGTACCAGTATATATCTTAATACTAGAATATATACTACTATATATACTAGTACAGGTATATATACTAGTACTAGCCTATACTATTATATTTACTAGTCCTAGTATATACTAGTATATATACTAGTATATACTAGTACTAGTATATATACTAGTATATATACTAGTACTATAATATAAACTAATACAAGTACATATACTAGTACTAGTATATATACTAGTACTATTATATACTAGTACTAATCTACACTAGTATATATACTAGTATACACTAGTGTATATACTAGTACTATAATATATACTAATAAAAGTACATATACTAGTACTAGTATATACCAGTACTAGTATATTCCAGTACTGGTATATAATAGTACATACTAGTATACTAGTACATACTAGTACTAATACTAGTACATATACTAGTATATATACCAGTATATACTAGTATATACTAGTATATATACTAGTACTATATAAT
Source organism: Amborella trichopoda (assembly GCF_054954075.1). Taxonomy (NCBI): domain Eukaryota; kingdom Viridiplantae; phylum Streptophyta; class Magnoliopsida; order Amborellales; family Amborellaceae; genus Amborella; species Amborella trichopoda. The sequence continues at coordinate 21,218,503 of NC_142345.1, read as the reverse complement.
TAGTATATACGAGTATATATTAGAATATACTAGTATAATCTAGTATATACTGGTACTAGTATATACTCAGATATATATTAGTATATAAACTAGTACTAGTACTAGTATATATACGAGTATATACTAATATATTTTAGAATACTAGTATATACTACTATATATATATATTAATGTGTACTACTATACACTAGTATATATATTAGTATATACGAGTACTAGTATATATACGAATATATACGAGTACTAGTATATACAATATACTAGTACTCGTATATATTAATATATATACTAGTGAATACTAGTACTAGAATATACCTGTACTAGTATATACTAGTATATATATTAGTAAATACTAGTATATGTACCAGTATATACAAGTACTCGTATATATACTAGTACTAGTATATACTAGTACTAATATATACTTGTACATATACTAGTATATACTAGTACTAAGATATATACTAGGTTATATACTAGTATACTTGTACATATACTAGTATATACTAGTACTAAGATATATACTAGTATATACTAGTACTAAGATATATACTAGTACTAGTATATATACTAGTATGTATACTAGTATATATACTAGTATATATTAGTACTAGTATATACTAGTACTAGCATATATATTAGTATATATACTAGTAAATATACTAGTATATAATAGTATATGGATTAGTACTGGTACTAGTACTAGTATATACTAGTATATATGCTAGTATATATACTAGTATATTTGCTAGTATATATACTAGTATAGACTAGTACTAGTATATACTAGTATATATACTAGTATATATTAGTATATATACCAGTATATATACTAGTATATACTAGTAAACATACTAGTATATAATAGTTCTGGTATATACCACTACTAGTATATACTAATACTAGTATATACTAGTATATACTCGTACTAGTACTAGTACCTATACTAGTATATATATTCGTATATTTTAGGGTAAATACTAGTATATACTAGAACTAGTATATACACTAGTATATAAACTAGTATATACTAGTACTAGTGTATATATTAGTATATATACTAGTATATACTAGTACTAGAATATATACTAGTATATATACTAGTATATACGAGTATATACTAGTATATGCTAGTATTCTAGTATATACTGCTACATATGTACTAGTATATACTAATATATACTACTACTAGTGTATATACTAGTATATATACTAGTATATAAACAAGTATATACACTAGTACTAGTATATATACTAGTATATACAAGTATATTAGTATATACTAGTACATATACAAGTATATGTACTAGTATGTACTAGTATATACTAGTGTACTACTAGTACTAGTATATATTAATATATACACCACTATATTCTAGTATATACTAGTATTAGTATATACTCGTACATACTCCTAGTATATACTAGTACTAGTATATACTAGTACTAGTATATACCAGTATATACAAGTATATACTAGTACTAGTAGTAGTACTAGTACTAGTATATACTAGTATATACTTGTACTAATACTAGTACATATACTAGTATATACTCGTACTAGTACTAGTACATATACTTATATATATACTAGTTTATACTTGTATATATACTAGTATATACAAGTATATATACTAGTATAGACTAGTATATACTTGTATATACTCGTATATACTAGTATGCACTAGTATAATAGTATATACTACTATATATAGACTAGTATCTACTAATACTAGTATATACTAGTATATACTAGTATATATGCTAGTATATACTAGTACTAGTATATACTAGTACTAGTATATATACTAGTATACTAGTATATACTAGTATATATATTGGTATATATACATGTATATGTACTAGTACGTACTAGTACTAGTATATACTAGTACCAGTATATATACTAGTATATACTAGCACCAATATATATACTAGTATATATTAGTACTACTATATATATACTAGTACAAGTATATACTAGTATATATACTAGTACATATAATTGTATATACTAGTATATATACTAGTACTAGTATATACTAGTATATATGCTAGTACCAGTATATACAAAGATATATACTAGTAGTATATATACTAGTACTAGTATATAGTAGTATATGTACTAGTACTAGTATAAAGTAGTATATATACTAGTAGTATATATACTAGTACTAGTACTAGTACTAGTATATATACTAGTATATAGTACTAGTATATACTAGTATATTTACTAGTACTAGTATATACTAGTATATATACTAGTACTAGTATATATACTAGTACTAGTATATGCTAGTAATAGTCTATACGAGTATGTACACTAGTACTAGTATATACTAGTATATATACTAGTATATATTAGTACTAGTATATATTAGTACTAGTATATACTAGTATATATTCTAGTATATACAAGTACAAGTCTATACTAATACTAGTATATACTAGTACTAGTATATACTAAGAAATACTAGTATATCTTAGTACTAGTACTAGTACATATACTAATAAAATACTAGTATATACTATTATATATACAAATATATACTAGTTTATACTGGTATATACTAGCACTAGTATATACTAGTATATATACTGGTATATATACTAGTATATATACGAGTATATACTAGTATATACTAGTATATTAGTATATACTACTATATTTATAAGTATATACTAGTACTAGTATATACTAGAATATACTAGTACTAGTAAATACTAGTACTATTATATACTAGTATATACTTGTATATATACTAGTACTAGTATATACTAGTATATATACTAGTATGTACAAGCAGTATTTACTAGTATTAGTATATACTAGTATAAATACTAGTATGTACTAGTATATATTAGTATATATGCACTAGTATATACTAGTATATTTTAGTATATACTAGTATATACTGGTATATATACTAGTATGTACTAGCAGTTTGTACTAGTACTTGTTTATACTATTATATACTAGTATATATACTACTATGTACTAGCATATACTAGTATATACTAGTACTAGTCTATACTAGTATTATAATATATCAGTATATACTAGTAAATATTAGTACTAGTATATACTAGTATATTAGTATATACTAGTATATTACTAGTATATGTACTAGTACTAGTACTAGTATATTCTAGTTTACTAGTATATACTAGTATATACAAGTATATACTAGTATATACAAGTATATACTAGTATATATACTAGTACTAGTATATATACTAGTATATATAGTAGTATATATACTTGTATTAGTATATATACTAGTACAGGTATATATACTAGTACTAGTATATATAATAGTATATACTAGATTATATACTAGTATATATACTGGTACATAGTACATATACTAGTATATACTTGTATCTATTCTAGAATATATACTAGTATATGCTAGTATATACTAGAATATACTAGTATATATTAGAATATACTAGTATATAGTAGTATAAATACTAGTATATACTAGTACTAGTACATATACTAGTATACTAGTATATACTAGAATATACATGTACATACTAGTATATACTAGTACTAGTATATATACTAGTATGTACAAGCAGTATATACTAGTACTAGTATATACTTGTATAAATACTAGTATGTACTAGTATATATTAGTATATATACACTAGTATATACTAGTATATTTTAGTATATACTAGTATATACTGGTATATATACTCGTATGTACTAGCAGTATGTACTAGTACTAGTATATACTAGTATATACTAGTATATACACTAGTATGTACTAGCATATACTAGTATATACTAGTACTAGTCTATACTAGTATTAGTATATACTAGTATATACTAGTATATTAGTATATACTAGTATATTACTAGTATATGTACTAGTACTAGTACTAGTATATTCTAGTATTCTAGTATATACTAGTATATACAAGTATATACTAGTATATATACTAGTACTAGTATATATACTAGTATATATAGTAGTATATATACTTGTATTAGTATATATACTAGTACAGGTATATATACTAGTACTAGTATATATACTAGTATATACTAGTTTATATACTAGTGTATATACTGGTACATAGTATATATATTAGTATATACTTGTATCTATTCTAGGATATATATTAGTATATGCTAGTATATACTAGAATATACTAGTATATACTAGATACTAGTATATACTAGTACTAGTACATATACTAGTATACTAATTTATACTAGAATATACAAGTATATACTAGTATATACTAGTACTAGTATATACTAGTATATACTAGTACTAGTATATATATAGTAGTATATACTAGTATACTAGTATATACTGGTATATATATACTAGTACTAGTATATACTAGTGTATACTAGTACTAGTATATACTAGTATAAACTAATATATACTAGTACTAGTGTATATACTAGTATACTAGTATATATAGTAGTATATACACTAGTATACTAGTATTTCTACTAGTTTATATACTAGTAGATATACTAGTATACTAGTATATATTCTAATATGTACTAGTATATATATACTAGTATATAGTATATACTACTATATATATATTAGTATATACTAGTATACTAGTATATACTACTATATATATACTAGTATATACTACTATAGATATACTAGTACTAGTATATACTAGTGAATACTAGTACTAGTATATACTAGTATATACTAATATATACTAGTACTAGTGTATATACTAGTATACTAGTATATATAGTAGTATATACACTAGTATACTAGTATTTCTACTAGTTTATATACTAGTAAATATACTAGTATACTAGTATATATTCTAATATGTACTAGTATATATATACTAGTATATAGTATATACTACTATATATATATTAGTATATACTAGTATAATAGTATATACTACTATATATATACTAGTATATACTAGTACTAGTATATACTAGTGTGTACTAGTACTAGTATATACTAGTGTATACTAGTACATATTATAATATATACTAGTACATATTTACTGGTTTACAGTGCTAGTATATATATTAATACTTGAATATATACTACTATATATACTAGTACGAGTATATATACTAGTACTAGACTATACTAGTATATTCACTAGAACTAGTATATACAAGTACATATACTAGTATATACTAGTATTAGTATATATACTAGTATATATACTAGTACTATAATATATACTAATACAAGTATATATACGCGTACTAGTATATATAGTAGTACTAGTATATACTAGTACTAGTCTGTACTAGTATATATACTAGTACTATAATATATATTAATACAAGTATATATACTAGTACTAGTATATATACTAGTACTAGTATATACTAGTACTATATATACAAGTATATATTAGTTTTAGTATATATACTAGTATATATACTAATATATACCAGTATATATAGTACTAGTATATACTAGTACTAATCTATACTAGTATATATACTAGTATTAGTATATACTAGTATATATACTAGTATATACCAATATATATACTAGTATATACTAGTATTAGTATATACTCGTACTAGTACTAGTATATATACTTGTATATATACTAGTATATACTAGTATATGTACTAGTTTTTACTAGTATATACACTAGAATATACTAGTATACACTAGTATATACTAGTATATATACTAGTGTATACTAGTATAAACAAGTATTTATACTAGTATATACTAGTATAGTAGTATAGACTATTATTTATATACTAGTATATACTAGTACTAGTATATACTAGTATATATACTAATATATACAAGTATTAGTATATACTATTATATACTAGAACTAGTACATATACTAGTATATGTACTAGTATATACTAGTATATATACTAATATATACTGGTATATATATACTAGTATACACTAATATATACTAGTTTATATACTAGTATATATATATACTAGTATATACTAGTATATATACTAGTATGTACTAGTATATACTTGTATATACTAGTACTAGTCTATACTAGTTTATATACTAGTACTAGTATATACTAAGATATATACCAGTATATACTCATATGTACTAGTATATATATTAGTTTATACTAGTATCGATATACTACAATATACAAGTATATATTAGTATATACTAGTACATACTGGTATATATACTAGTATGTACTAGCAGTATGTACTTGTACTAGTATATACTAGTATATATACTTGTATGTACTAGTCTATACTAGTATTTACTAGTACTAGTCTACACTAGTATATATACTAGTATTAGTATATACTAGTATATACTAGTAAATATTAGTACTAGTATATACTAGTATTAGTACTAGTTCATATACTAGTACTAGAACTAGTTCATATACTAGTATATATACTAGTATATACTAGTATATACTAGTATATACTAGTACTAGCATATACTAGAATATACTACAATATATACTAGTATATACTAGTACTAGTACTAGTATATAAACTAGTATACTAGTACTAGTATATACTAGTATATATACTTGTATATACTAGTACTAGTATATACTAGTATAAACTAGTACTAGTATACTAGTATATGTACTAGTATACTTGTATATTCTAGTATATACTAGTATATACTAGTATATATACGAGTATATACTAGTATATACTAGTATATATACTAGTATATGTACTAGTACTAGTATATGTTCTAGTACTAGTGTATATATTAGTATATATACTAGTATATACTAGTACTAGTAAATATACTAGTATATATACTAGTATATAGTTGTATATACTAGTATATTTACTGGAACTAGTATATACTAGTATATATACTAGTATATACTAGTACTAGTTTATATACTACATTATAAACTAGTATATACTAGTATACTAGTATATATTAGTTTATATACTAGTATATATACTAGTACTAGTATATACTAGTATATATACTAGTATATATACTTGTATATACTTTGACTAGTATATATACTAGTATATATACTAGTATATACTAGTATATATACTTGTACTAGTACATACTAGTATATATACTAGTATATATACTAGTACTAGTACATACTTGTATATATAGTACTAGTATATATACTAGTATGTACTAGTACTAGTATATATACTAGTATATATATAGTATATACTAGTATGTACTAGTATATATACTTGTACTAGTACATACTAGTATATACTAGTATATATACTTGTACTACTACTAGTATAAATACTAGTACTACTATATATACTACTACATACTAGTACTAGTATATACTAGTACTAGTATATATACTACTATATACTAGTACTAGTATATACTAGTACTAGCATATATACTAGTATATATACTAGTATATACGAGTACTAATATATACTGGTACTAGCATATATACTAGTATATACTGGTACTAGTATATAAATTGGTATATATACTGGTACATTGTATATATACTGGTACTAGTATATATACTATGTACCAGTATATATACCAGTATTTATACTAGTACCAGTATATACTAGTATATATGCTTGTACCAGTATATACTAGTATATATACCAGTATATATACCATTATTTATACTAGTACCAGTATATACTAGTATATATGCTTGTACCAGTATATACTAGAATATATATTAGTAGTAGTATATATACTAGTATATATACTAGTATATACTAGTACTAGCATATATACTAGTATATACTGGTACTAGTATATATACTAGTATATATACTGGTACATAGTATATATACTAGTATATATACTATATATACTAGTACTAGTATATATACTAGTATATATACTATGTACCAGTATATATACTAGTACCAGTATATACTAGTATATATACTAGTAGTATATTTACTAGTACTAGTATATAGTAATATATATACTATATACTAGTATATACTAGTACTAGTATATACTAGTATATATACTAGTATATACTAGTACTAGTATATACTAAAATATACTAGTATATCTTGATACTAGTACTAGTACATATACTAATAATATACTAGTGTTTATACTAGTATATACTAGTTCTAGTATATACTAGTATATACTAGTATATATACTAGTATTTAGACTAGTACTAGTCTTAGTATATATACTAGTATATATACTAGTATATACGAGTATAAACTAGTATGTACTAGTATACTACTATATACTACTACATATATACTAGCATAAACTAGTACTAGTATGTACTAGTATATACTAGTAAATACTAGTACTAGTACATACTAGTACTAGTATATATACCAGTATATATACTAGTATATACCAGTACTAGTATGTATACTAGTATATTAGTATATATACTAGTATACACTAGTATATATACTAGTACTAGTATATACTAGTATATATACTAGTACTAGTATATACTGGTATATATACCAGTATATACTAGTATATACTGGTATATATACCAGTATATACTAGTATATACTGGTATATATACCAGTATATACTCATATGTACTAGTATATATATTAGTTGATACTAGTATATATATAGTAGTATATTCTAGTATATACTGGAATATATACTAGTATGTAGTAGCAGTATATACTTGTAGTAGTATATACTAATATATATACTAGTATGTACTAGCATATACTAGTATATACTAGTACAAGTCTATACTAGTATATATACTAGTATTAGTATATACTAGTATATACTAATAAATACTAGTACTAGTATATACTTGTATATAATAGTATACTAGTGTATACTAGTACTGGTACTAGTTCATATATTATTATATATACTAGTTTATACTAGTATATACTAGTATATATACTTGTATATACTAGTATATACAAGAATATACTAGTATATACTAGTACTAGTATGTCTTAGTATACTAGTATATACAAGAATATACTAGTATATACTAATACTAGTATATCTTAGTATATATACTAGTATATACTAGTATTTACTTGTATATATACTAGTATAAGTACTAGTACTAGTACTAGTATATACAAGAATACTAGTATTTACTAGTATATACTCGTATATACTAGTACTAGTATATACTACTATATAGTAGTACTGGTATATCTTAGTACTGGTATATGCAAGTGCCAGTCTATACTAGTATATATACTAGTGTATATACTAGTATATATACTAGTATAGATTGGTACTTGTATATACTAGTACTATTATATATACTAGTATATATCGTTGTATATATACTTGTATTAGTATATATACTAGTACAAAGATATATACTAGTATATACTAGTATATATACTAGTATAAATACTAGTACTAGTACATACATTTGTACATATAATACTAGTACATACGTATATACTAGAAGTATATGTACATACTACTAGTATATGTACATACGAGTATGTACATATACTACTAGTACATACTAGTACTAGTATATACTAGTATATATACTAGTATATATACTACTAGTATATATGCTAGTACTAGTATATATTAGTACTAGTATATACTAGTATATATACTAGTATATATACTAGTACTAGTTTATATACTAGTACTAGTATATATTAGTACTAGTATATACTAGTATATATACTAGTACTAGTATATACATAATACTAGCATATATACTAGTATATACTGGTACTAGTATATATACTGGTACATATACTGGTATATATACTATGTACCAGTATATATACCAGTATATATACTAGTACTAGTATATATACCAGTATATATACTATGTACCAGTTTATATACCAGTATACATACTAGTACCAGTATATACACCGGTATATATGCTAGTACCAGTATATACTAGTATATATACTAGTAGTATATATACTAGTACTAGTATATAGTAGTATATATACTAGTACTAGTATTTATACTAGTACTAGTACATAGTACCAGTATATACTAGTATATATACTAGTAGTAGTATATATACTAGTATATATACTAGTACATACTAGTACTAGCATATATACTAGTATATACTGGTACTAGTATATATACTAGTATATGTACTAGTACATAGTATATATACTAGTATATATACTATATATACTAGTACTAGTCTATATACTAGTATATATACTATGTACCAGTATATATACTAGTACCAGTATATACTAGTATATATACTAGTAGTATATTTACTAGTACTTGTATATAGTAATATATATACTAGTACTAGTATTTATACTAGTACAAGTCTATACTAGTATATATACTAGTACTAGTATATACTAGTACTAGTCTATACTAGTAAATATACTAGTACTAGTCTATACTAATATATATACTAGTACTAGTATATACTAGTATATATACTTGTATATACTTGTACTAGTACATACTAGTATAGATACTAGTATATACTAGTACTAGTATATACTAGTACTAGTATATACTAATACTAGTATATACTAGTACTAGTATATACTAAAATGTACAGTATATCTTAGTACTAGTACTAGTGCATATACTATTAATATACTAGTATATACTAGTATATATACTAGTATATACTAATTCTAGTATATACTTGTTCCAGTATATACTAGTATATACTAGTATATATACTAGTATATAGACTAGTACTAGTACTAGTATATATACTAGTATATATACTAGTATATACGAGTATAAACTAGTATGTACTAGTATACTAGTATATACTACTACATATATACTAGCATAAAGTAGTACTAGTATGTACTAGTATAAATTAGTAAATACTAGTACTAGTACATACTAGTACTAGTATATATACTAGTATATATACTAGTATATCCCAGTACTATTATGTATACTAGTACACTAGTATATATACTAGTTTATATACTAGTATAAGAGTATATATACTAGTACTAGTATATATACTAGTATACTAGTATATATACTAGTATATGTGCTAATATGTACTAGTATATATATACTAGTTTATGCTAGTATATACTAGTACTTATATATACTAGTATATATACTAGTACTAGTATATACTAGTATATATACTAGTACTAGTATATATACTAGTACTATTATATATTAGTATATATACTAGTATGTACTAGCAGATACTATGATATACTAGTACTAGTCTATACTAGTATATATACTAGTACTAGTATATACTAGTACTAGTATATGTACTAGTATTTATTAGTCTTAGTATATATACTAAGACTAGTAAATACTAGTACATATACTAGTACTAGTATATACTAGTACTAGTATATACTAGTATATATACCAGTATATACTAGTATATACTAGTATATATACAAGTATATACTCGTATGTACTGGTATATATATTAGTTTATACTAGTATATATACACTAGTATATATTAGTATATATTATTATATACTAGTATATACTGGTATATATACTAGTATGTACTAGCAGTATATACTAGTACTAGTATATACTAATATATATACTAGTATGTACTAGCATATACTAGTATATACTAGTACTAGTCAGTACTAGTATATATATTAGTATTAGTATATACTAGTATATACTAATAAATACTAGTACTAGTATATACTTGTACTAGTATATAGTAGCATATACTAGTATACTAGTGTATACTAGTACTAGTACTAGTTCATATATTAGTGTATATACTAGTATATACTAGTATATATACTTGTATATACTAGTATATACAAGAATATATTAGTCTATACAAGAATATACTAGTATATACTAGTATATCTTAGTATATATAGTAGTATATACAAGAATATACTAGTATATACTAGTACTAGTATATCTTAGTATATATACTAGTATATACTAGTATTTACTTGTATATATACTAGTATAAGTACTAGTACTAGTACTAGTATATACTAGTATACTAGTATTTACTAGTATATACTCGTATATACTAGTACTAGTATGTACTAGTATATAGTAGTACTGGTATATCTTAGTACTGGTATGTACAAGTGCCAGTCTATACTAGTATATATACTAGTATATATACTAGTGTATATACTAGTATATATACTAGTATAGATTGGTACTTGTATATACTAGTACTAGTATATATACTAGTACTAGTATATATACTAGTATATATCGTAGTATATGTACTTGTATTAGTATATATACTAGTACAAAGATATATACTAGTATATATACTAGTATATATACTAGTACTAGTATATACTAGTATATAGCCTAGTATATACTAGTAGTAGTTTATATACTAGTATATACTAGTATTAGTATATACTAGTATATACTAGTATTAGTATATACCAGTGCATACACGTATATACTAGTATATACGTATGTACTAGTACTAGTATATATGTACTAGTACTAATATATACTAGTACTAATACTAGTATATACTAGTATATACTTGTACTAGTATATACTAGTATATACTAGTACATGTACTAGTATATACTAGTACTAGTGTAGTACATGTACTAGTATGTACTAGTATGTACTAGTACTAGTATATACTAGTACATACTAGTGCATGTACTAGTATATACTAGTGCGAGTATAAACGTATGTACTAATACTAGTATATACTAGTATTAGTAAATACTAGTACATACACATATATACTAGTATATACGTATGTACTAGTACTAGTATATACATACGTATGTACTAGTAGTAGTATGTACATACGTATGTACTAGTACTAGTGCATGTACTAGTATATACTAGTACTAGTATATGTACTAGTATGTACTAGTACTAGTATATACTAATACTAGTACATACTAGTACTAGTACATACGTATGTACATATACTACTAGTACATACGTATATACTAGTAGTATATGTACATACTACTAGTATATGTACATACTAGTATGTACATGTACTACTAGTACATACTAGTACATGTATTAGTGCATGTACTAGTATATACTAGTACTAGTATATGTACTAGTATGTACTAGTACTAGTACATACTAGTACTAGTACATACGTATGTACATATACTACTAGTACATACGTATATACTAGTAGTATATGTACATACTACTAGTATATGTACATGTACTACTAGTACATACTAGTACATGTATTAGTGCATATGTACATATTAGTACATGTACTGGTGTATATGAACATACTAGTACATGTACTAGTACATATGCACTAGTATGTACATATGCACTAGTACTTATGCATATAGTATGTACTAACGCATATGTACTAGTTCATAAGTAGATACTAGTGCATATGTACTAGTGCATATGTGCTAATACTAGTGCATATGTACTAGTATATGCACTAGTACTAGTACATACTAGTACTACTAGTATGTACTAGTACTACTAGTATGATCTAGTTCATACTAGTAGTATGTACTAGTATATGTACTAGTACATACTAGTACATATACTAGTACTAGTATATGCACTAGTACTAGTACATACTAGTACTAGTATGTACTAGTACATACTATTATGTACTAGTACATACTAGTATGTACTAGTACAACTGTTGCATACTAGTAGTACTAGTACATACTAGTACAACTACTACTATTAGTATATACTTGAAGTACTACTACTATTAGTACTAGTACATACTAGCACTACTTCTACTAATACTAGTGTTATGTACTATTACTATAATATAATATAAGTAATAGTATTAGTAGTCTTACTAGTACTAGTTCTAGTTCTAGTTCTAGCACTAGTATGTACTAGTAGTACTAGTACTTCAAGTACAAATAGTTCTAGTACTACTAGTTAGTGCTTATATGTACTAGTAGTATGAACTACTAATATGTACTACAAGTAGTACCTACTGGTAGTACATACTTGTAGTACATATTAGTAGTTCTAGCAGGACTAGTACTAGTAGTAGAAGTACTTGTAGTACTACTAGTAGTAGAAGTACTTGTAGTACTACTAGTAGTATGTATTATTAATAGTATTATGAGTCGTATGTACTATTAGTAGTAATACAACTAGTACATACTAGTATGTACTACTTTTAGTATGAACTATTAGTATGTACAGTAGTACTAGTACTACTGCTACTAATACATACTAGCACTATTAGAACATACTAGTACTAGTATGTACTCCTTGTAGTAATAGTGTTATTACTACAAGTATGTAGTGCTAGTATGTACTTCTAGTACTATCACTACTAGTATGTACTACTACTATATACTTCTAGTACTGCTAGTATGTTCTACTCGTATGACTAGTAGTAGTACTAGTAGTCTTAGTAATAGTACTAGTACTACAACTAGTAGTGCATACTAGTAGTACATACTAGTACTACCACTAATACAAGTAGTATAAACTAGTATTGCTTCTACTAGTAGTAGTACACACTAGTAGTATTAGTATATGTTCATACTAGTATGTACCACTACGAGTACTACTAGTAGTATGTACTACTAGTAGTATGTACTACTAGTAGTGGTATATAGTAGTACCGGTAGTATGTACTGCTAATACTAGCATGTACTCCTTGTAGTAATAGTACAATTACTACTAGTATGTAGTACTAGTATGTACTTCTAGTACTATCACTACTAGTATGTACTACTAGTACAACTAGTATTACTAGTAGTAGTACTTGTGGTCTTAGTATTAGTACTAGTACTTCTACTAGAAGTACATACTCGTAATACATATTAGTAGTACCACTAGTACTAGTACATACTAGTACTAGTATGTACTTCTAGTATTATCACTACTAGTATGTACTACAAGTACTAGTATACACTAGTACTAGTATATATACTAGTACTAGTATATAGTACTAGTATATACTAGTATATATACTAGTACTAGTATATACAAGTACTAGTCTATACTAGTATATATACTAGTACTAGTATATGTACTAGTACTAGTATATACTAGTATATTATATACTAGTATATATTAGTACTAGTACTAGTATATATATTAGTATATATACTAGTATATACTAGTATATACTAGTATACACTAGTACTAGTATATACTAGTATTTATTAGTATACCAGTATATACTAGTATATATATACTAGTATATATATACTAGTATATATTAGTATATATACTAGTATATATACTAATATATACTAGTATATATACCAGTATATATACTAGCATACTAGTATATATACTAGTACTAATATATACTAGTATATACTAATATATACTAGTACTAGTATATACTAGTATATATTAGTACATACTAGTATATACTAGTACTAGTACTAGTATATATACTAGTATTTATACTAGAATAAACTAGTATACATACAAGAATATATACTAGTATATAAACTAGTATATACTAGTGTATACTAGTATATACTAGTATACACTAGTATACTAGTATATATACTAGTATACTAATGTATACTAGTATATACTAGTATATAAATTAATACTAGTACTTTTATATACCAGTATACTAGTATATACTAGTATTAGTATATACTAGTATATTAGTATATACTAGTATATACTTAAATATACTACTATATATACTAGTACTAGTATATATAATAGTATATACTAGTATATATACTAGTATACTAGTATACTATTATATATACTAGTATACTAATATATACTAGTATACTAGTATATATACTTGTATAAATACTAATATATATACTAGTATATATATATACTAGTATACTAGTATTTATACTAGTATACTAGTTTATTAATATATATAAAAGTATACTAGTATACTAGTATATATTAGCATAAATACTAGTATATATACTAGTACTAGCATATATACTAGTATATATGCTAGTGTATACTAGTATATATATTAGTATATATATACTTGTATTCTAGTATATATACTAGTATACATACTATATATACTAGTACTAGTATATATACTAGTACTAATATATATACTAGTACTAGTATATATACTAGTATGTACTAGTATATACTAGTACTAGTATATATTAGTACATGTACTAGTATATACTAGCATATACTAGTACTAGTATATACTAGTACTAGTATAAACTAGTACTAGTATATGCTAGTATATACTAGTACTAGTATGTACTAGTATGAACTAGTATATTCCAGTATATACTAGTATATACTAGTATATACTAGTATATATACTTGTATATATACTATAATATACTGGTATATACTAGTACGTATACTAGTATATGAACCAGTACTAGTACTAGTATATACTAGTATATATTAATACTAGTATATATACTAGTATAGACTAGTACTAGTATAAACTAGTATATGCTAGTACATACAAGTATATATACTAGTATATACTAGTACTAGTATATACTGCTAGTACATACTAGTATATATACCAGTATATACTAGTATATACTAATATATACTAGTATATACGAGTATATATGTACTAGTATAAACTAATATATACACTAGTACATACGAGTACATACTGGTATATATACTAGTATATACTAGTATATATACTAGTATTAGTACTAGTATATATACTAGTATATACTAGTATATATACTTGTACTAGTTTATATACTCGTACTAGTATATACTAGTACTAGTGTACATATACTAGTATATATACTAGTATATACTAGTACTAATATATTTTTTAGTATATACTAGTACTAGTATATACTAGTATATATACTAGTATATACTAGTACTAGTATACTAGTATATATACTAGTATACTAGTATATTCTAGTATATATACTAGTACTAGTATATATTAGTATATATACTAGTACTAGTATATATACTAGTATACATACTAGTACTAGTATATATACTAGTACATAAACTAGTATATACTAGTATATACTAGTATATATACTAGTATGTACTAGTATATATACTTTTACTAGAATATACACTAATACAAGTACATATACTACTATATATACTAGTATATATACTAGTACTAGTATATATACTAGTACTAGTATATACTAGTATATATACTAATATATACACTACTATTAGTATATATACTAGTATATACTAGTACTGGTATATATACTAGTACGAATGTATACTAGTATATATATTAGTATATACTAGTACTAGTATAGATACTAGTATATAAACTAGTATGTACTAGTATATACTTGTATCTATAGTATATACTAGTATATATACTAGTATATACTAGTACTAGTATATATACTAGTATATATACTAGTATAGACTTGTTTATATACTAGTATATATACTAGTATATATACTAGTATAGACTTGTTTATATACTAGTACTAGTATATATACTAGTATATATACTAGTATATAAACTTATACAAGTATATAAACAACTATATATATTAGTATATATACTAGTACAAGTCTATACTAGTATATATACTAGTAAATATATACAAGTACTAGTACTAGTATATAGTAGTGTATATACTTGTAAAATATATACAAGTACTAGTACTAGTACTAGCATATATACTAGTATATAGTACTAGTATATACTATTAAATATACTAGTATATCTACTAGTACTAGTATATACTAGTATATATACTAGTACTAGTATATATTAGTATATATACTAGTACTAGTGTATATATTAGTATATATACTAGTATACATACAAGTAGTATATATACTAGTACTAGTATTTATACTAGTGCTAGTATATAGTAGTAGTATATATTCTAGTATATATATACAAGTACTAGTTCTAGTACTAGTATATATACTAGTGTATAGTACTAGTATGTACTAGTATATATACTAGTACTAGTATATACTAGTATATATACTAGTACTAGTATATATTAGTATATATACTAGTACATACTAATTTATACACTAGTACTAGTATATATACTAATATATACTAGTAACAATATATATACTAATACAATTATATATACTACTATATATACTAGTATATATACTAGTACTAGTATATATACTAGTCTTAGTATATACTAGTACCAGTCTAGACTAGTTTATATATTAGTCTTAGTATATACGAGTACTAAGATATACCAGTACTAGTATATACTAGTACTAGTATATACGAGTATATACTAGTAAATAGAAGTATACTAGTATATACTAGTACTAGAACTAATACATATACTAGTATATATACTAGTTCATACTAGTATATACTAGTATATAAAAGTATATATACTAGTATATACTAGCATATATACAAGTATATGAACTAGTACTTGTACTAGCACATACTAGTATACACTAATACTGGTATATATACTAGTATAGACTAGTACTAGTATATACTAGTATATGCTAGTACGTACTAGTATATATACTAGTATATACTAGTACTACTATATACTTCTAGGACATACTCGTATATATACCAGTATATACTAGTACATATGAGTATATACTGGTATATATACTAGTATATAGCAGTATATGTACTAATATATACTAGTATATATACTAGTACTAGTTTATATATTCGTACTAGTATATACTAATATATATACTAGTCGAGTACATACTAGCACTAGTATATACTAGTATATACTAGTACTAGTATATATACTAGTATAGACTAGTACTAGTATATACTAGTACTAGTATATACTAGTATATACTAGTATATATATACAAGTACTAGTATATATTAGTATATATACTAGTATATACTAGTGTATACACGAGTATATATACTAGTATATTAGTATATATACTAGTACTAGTATGTATACTACTAAACTAGTATATATACTAGTAAATATACTAGTGTAGTAGTATACATACTAGTACTAGTATGTACTAGTATATATACTAGTATATACTAGTACTAGTATATACTAGTATATACTAGTACTAGTACTAGTATATACTAGTATATACAAGTATATACTACAATATATACTAGTATATATGCTAGTACTAGTAGTAGTATATATACTAGTATATGTTAGTATATACTAGTACTAGTATATACTATTATTTACTAGTATATATTAGTATATATACTAGTATATACTATTATATTATTAGTATATGTACTAGTACTAGTACTAAGATATAATAGTATATCTTAGTATATACTAGTATATATACTAGTATATACTAGTACTAGTATATACCAGTACCAGTATATACCAGTATTAGTATATACCAGTATATACTAGTATATACTAGTACTAGTACTAGTATATACTAGTACTTGTACTAGTGCTAGTATATACTGGTATATACTCGTACTAGTAGTAGTACATATACTAATATATACTCGTACTAACACTAGTACATATACTTGTATATATACTAGTATATACAATTATGCACTAGTATAATAGTATATACTACTTTATTTATACTAGTACATACTAGTACTAGTATAAACTAGTATATACTAGTATTAGTATATACTAAGATATATACTAGTATATGTACTAGTATATATACTAGTACTAGTATATGTACTAGTATATATACTAGTACTAGTATATATACTAGTATATATACTAGTACTAGTATATATACTAGTACTAGTACATACTAGTATTTATACAAGTATATACTAGTATATATACTAGTATAGTTCTAGTATAGTACTAGTATATAATAGTATATACTAGTACTAGTATATATACTAGTATATATACTAGTATATATACTAGTATATATATATAGTACTAGTATAGTACTAGTATATTACTAGTATATAATAGTATATACTAGTACTAGTATATATACTAGTATATATACCAGTATATATACTAATGTATGCTAGTATATATATACGAGTATATACTAGTACTAGTATATATACTGGTATATATACAAGTATATATACTAGTACATACTAGTACTAGTATATACTAGTACTAGTTTATATACAAGTAAATATACTAGTATATACTAGTACTAGTTTATACTAGTATATACTAGTTCATACTAGTAAATACTAGTACTAGTATATACTAGTACATACTAGTACTAGTTTATACTAGTATATATTCTAGTATATACGAGTATATACTAATATATACTAGTATATATATTAGTATGTACTAGCAGTATATACTAGTACTAGTCTATACTAATATATATACTAGTACTAGTATATATACTAGTATATACTAGTACGAGCATATAAACTAGTACTAGTATATATACTAGTGTATACTAGTATACATACTAGTATATATACTAGTACTAGTATATACTACTATATATACCAGTATATACTTGTATGTACTAGTATATATTAGTATATACTAGTATATACTGGTATATATACTGGTATGTACTAGCAGTATATACTAATACTAGTATATACGAGTATATATACTAGTATGTACTAGCATATACTAGTATATACTAGTACTAGTCTATACTAGTATATATACTAGTATTAGTATATGCTAGTACTAGTATATATACTAGTATATATACTAATATATACGAGTATATACTAGTATATACTAGTACTAGTATACTAGTATATACACTAGTATATATACTAGTATTCTAGTATATTCTAGTATATACTAAAATGTACTAGTATATATACTAGTATATACTAGTATATATACTAGTATATGTACTAGTACTAGTACTAGTATATACTAGTATACTTTTATTTACTAGTATATACTTGTATATACTAGTAGTAGTATATACTAGTATATACTAGTACTAGTATATACTAGTATATACTAGTACTAGTATATACTAGTACTGGTATATCGTAGTACTAGTATATACTAGTATATATACTAGTACTAGTATATACTAGTATATATAGATCCTGGACGGGTGTTACCGAAGAGAAAAAGTTTTGAATTCTACTTTGTATCGTAGTACTAGTATATACTAGTATATATACTAGTACTAGTATATACTAGTATATATACTAGTATATACTAGTACTGGTATATCGTAGTACTGGTATATACAAGTACCAGTCTATACTAGTATATATACTAGTATATATACTCGTATATACTAGTAGTAGTATATATACTAGTATATATACTAGTACAAGTATATATACTAGTATATACATGTATATATATTAGTATATATATTAGTACTAGTATATACTAGTATATACTACTACTAGTATATATACTAGTATATATAAACTAGTATATACTAGTATATATACTAGTACTAGTATATACTAGTATATATACTAGTATATACTAGTACTAGTATATATACTAATACATACAAGTATATACTAGTATATATACAAGTATATATACTAGTACTAGTATAAACTAGCACTAGTATAAATACTAGTATATATACTAGTACTAGTGTATACTAGTATATATACTAATATATACACTAGTACTAGTATATATACATGTATATACTAGTACTAGTATATATTAGTATATATACTATTATATACACTAGTACTAGTATATATACTAGTATATACTAGTATACATACTAGTATATATACTAGTACTTGTATATACTAGTATATATACCAGTATATACTTGTAAGTACTAGTATATATTAGTATATACTAGTATATACTGGTATATATACTGGTATGTACTAGCAGTATATACCAATACTAGTATATACGAGTATATATACTAGTATGTACTAGCATATACTAGTATATACTAGTACTAGTCTATACTAGTACAAGTACTAGTTCATATGCTAGTACTAGTATATACTAGTATATACTAGTATATACTAGTATATATATTAGTACTAGTACTAGTACATATACTAGTATATATACTAATATATACGAGTATATACTAGTATATACTAGTACTAGTATACTAGTATATACACTAGTATATATACTAGTATTCTAGTATATTCTAGTATATACTAGTATCTACTAGTATATACTAGTATATATACTAGTATATGTACCAGTACTAGTACTAGTATAAACTAGTATACTTGTATTTACTAGTATATACTTGAATATACTCGTACTAGTATATACTAGTACTGGTATATCGTAGTACTGGTATATACAAGTACCAGCCTATACTAGTATATATACTTGTATATATACTAGTATATATACTAGTATATACTAGTATGTAAACTAGTATTGACAGGTACTGGTATATACTAAGACTAGTATATATACTAGTACTAGTATATATACTAGTATATATAGTAGTATATACTAGTATATATACTAGTATATACTAGTAGTAGTATATGTACTAGTATATATACTAGTACAAGTATATATACTAGTATATACATGTATATGTATTAGTATATATATTAGTACTAGTGTATACTAGTATATATACTAGTATATACAACTACTAGTATATATACTAGTATATACTAGTTTATACTAGTACTAGTATATATACTAGTACTAGTATATACTTGTATAAATACTAGTATATACTAGTACTAGTATATATACTAGTACATACAAGTATATACTAGTATATATACAAGTATATATACAAGTACTAGTATATACTAGTACTAGTATATATACTAGTATATATACTAGTACTAGTGTATACTAGTAAATATACTAATATATACACTTGTACTAGTATATGTACTAGTATATACTAGTACTAGTATATATACTAGTACTAGTATATATTAGTATATATACTATTATATACACTAGTACTAGTATATATACTAGTATATACTAGTACTAGTATATACTAGTATATATACTAGTATATACTAGAATATACTAGTGTATACTAGAATATTGTAGAACATACTAGTATATCTACTAGTATATACTAGTACTAGTATCTATACTGGTATATACTCGTACTAGTACTAGTACGTATACTTGTATATAAACTAGTTTATACTAGTATATACTAGTATATATATACTAGTATATTTTAGTATATATACTAAGATATATTCCAGTATATACTAGTACTAGTATATATACTAGTATATATACTAGTATACTAGTATATATACTAGTACTAGTTTATATACAAGTATATATACTCGTTCTAATATATACTAGTATATATACTAGTATGTACTAGCAGTATATACTAGTACTAGTATATTCTAGTATATATACTAGTATCTACTAGCATATACTTGTATATACTAGTACTAGTCTATACTAGTATATATACTAGTACTAGTATATACTAGTATATATACTAGTATACACTAGTACTTGTATATACTCGTACTAGTATATATACTAGTATAGACTAGTATATATATTAGTATATATACTAGTATATATTCTAGTATATACGAGTATATACTAGTATATACTATTATATACTAGTACTAGCATATACTAGTATATATACTAGTATATACTAGTATATATACTAGTATATTTACTAGTTTATATATACTAGTATATACTAGTATATACTAGTACAAGTATATTTACAAGTATATATACTAGTATATACTAGTACTAGAATAAATACTAGTATATACTAGTATATATATTAGTATGTACTAGCAGTATATACTAGTACTAGTATATACTAGTACTAGTATATACTTGTATATATACTAGTATGTACTAGCATATACTTGTATATACTAGTACTAGTCTATACGAGTATATATAGTAGTACTAGTATATACTAGTATATATACTAGTATATACTAGTACTAGTATATACTCGTACTAGTATATATACTAGTATATACTAGTACGAGTATATAAATTAGTACTAGTATATATACTAGTATATACTAGTATACATACTAGTATATATACTAGTACTAGTATATACTAGTCCATACTCTTATATATACCAGTATATACTTGTATGTACTAGTATATATTAGTATATACTAGTATATACTGGTATATATACTGGTATGTACTAGCAGTATATACTAATACTAGTATATACGAGCATATATACTAGTATGTACTAGCATATACTTGTATATACTAGTACTAGTCTATACTAGTATATATACTAGTATATATACTTGTACTAGTATATACTAGTATATACTAGTATGTACTAGTACAAGTACTAGTTCATATACAAGTATATATACTAGTATTAGTATATATTAGTATATACTAGTATGTACTAGTACAAGTACTAGTTCATATGCTAGTACTAGTATATACTCGTATATACTAGTATATATACTAGTACTAGTACTAGTATATATACTAATATATACGAGTATATACTAGTAAATACTAGTACTAGTATACTAGTATATACACTAGTATATATACTAATATTCTAGTATATTCTAGTATATACTAAAATATACTAGTATATTTACTAGTATATACTAGTATATACTAGTATATATACTAGTATATGTACTAGTACTAGTACTAGTATATACTAGTAAACTTGTATTTACTAGTTTATACTAGTATATACTAGTACTGGTGTATCGTAGTACTGGTTTATACAAGTACCAGTCTATACTAGTATATATACTAGTAAATATACTTGTTCATACTAGTATATATACTAGTATATAAACTAGTATAGACTGGTACTGGTATATACTAAGACTAGTATATATACTAGTAGTGGTATATCTACTAGTATATATACTAGTACAAGTATATATACTAGAATATACATGTATATATATTAGTATATATACTAGTACTAGTATATACTAGTATATATACTAGTACTAGTATATACTAGTATATATACAAGTATATATACTAGTATATACTAGTATATACTAGTACTAGTATATATACTAGTATATATACTAATACTTGTGTAAACTAGTATATATACTAATATATACACTAGTACTAGTATATATACTAGTATACACTAGTACTAGTATATATACTAGTACTAGTATATATTAGTATATATACTATTATATACACTAGTACTAGTATATATACTAGTATATACTAGTACTAGTATATACTAGTATATATACTAGTATATACTAGAATATACTAGTATATACTAGAATATTCTAGAATATACTAGTAAATATACTAGTATATACTAGTACTAGTACCTATACTAGTATATATACTCGTACTAGTACTAGTACGTATACTTGTATATATACTAGTTTACACTAGTATATACTAGTATATACTAGTATATACTAGTATATATACTAGTATATTTTAGTGTATATACGAGTAAATACTAGTAAATATACTAGTATATACTAGTACTAGTATATACCAGTACTAAGATATACCAGTATATACAAGTATATAATAGTAAATATACTAGTACTAGTATATACCAGTACTAAGATATACCAGTATATACAAGTATATACTAGTACTAGTAGTTGTACTAGTACTAGTATATTCTAGTATATACTCGTACTAGTGCTAGTACATATACTAGTATATAGTCGTACTTGTACTAGTACATATACTTGTATATATACTAGTATATACTGGTATATATATTAGTATAGACTAGTATATACTCGTATGTACTCGTATATACTAGTATGCACTAGTATAATAGTATATACTACTATATATATACTAGTATGTACTAGTACTAGTATATGCTAGTATATATACTAGTACTAGTATATACTAGTATACATACCAGTATATACTAGTATATATATACTAGTATATATACTAGTATATACTAGTATATACTAGTCTTTGTATATACTAGTACGAGTATATATACTAGTATATATACTAATATATACTGGAATATATAAACTAGTATGTACTAGTACTAGTATATACAAGTACGAGTATATACTAGTATATATACTGGTATATATACATCTATATGTACTAGTAAATATTAATATACTAGTATACTAATATATATACTAGTATACTAGTATATACTAGTATACTAGTATATATATTAGTATACTAGTATACTAATATATACTAGTATATGTACTAGTATATATACTAATATATACTAGTATATACTAGTGTACTAGTATACTAGTATATATACTAATATATATACTAGTATATACTAGTAAATATACAAGTATATACTAGTATACTAGTATATACTAGTATACTAGTATATATATTAGTATACTAGTATACTAATATATACTAGTATATGTACTAGTATATATACTAATATATACTAATATATACTAGTGTACTAGTATACTAGTATATATACTAATATATATACTAGTATATACTAGTAAATATACAAGTATATACTAGTATATATATACTAGTATATATATACTAGTATATATATATACTAGTATACTACTATATATATACTAGTATATATATTCTAGTTTATATATATAAGTATACTAGTATATATACTAGTATATATACTAGTATATACTAGTATATACTAGTCTTTGTATATACTAGTACGAGTATATATACTAGTATATATACTAATATATACTGGAATATATATACTAGTATATACTAGTACTAGTATATACAAGTACTAGTATATACTAGTATATATACTGGTATATATACATCTATATGTACTAGTAAATATTAATATACTAGTATACTAATATATATACTAGTATACTAGTATATACTAGTATACTAGTATATATATTAGTATACTAGTATACTAATATATACTAGTATATGTACTAGTATATATACTAATATATACTAGTATATAGTAGTGTACTAGTATACTAGTATATATACTAATATATATACTAGTATATACTAGTAAATATACAAGTATATACTAGTATATATATACTAGTATATATATACTAGTATATATATATACTAGTATACTACTATATATATACTAGTATATATATTCTAGTTTATATATATAAGTATACTAGTATATATATACTAGTATATATATATAAGTATACTAGTATATACTAGTATATATATATACTAGAATATATGTACTAGTATATATATATTAGAATACTAGTACATATATTAATATATATATACAAGTATATACTAGTATATAAACTAGTATACTTGTATATATAATAGTATATATTCTAGTATATATACTAATATATAGTATATATACTAGTATATATACTAGTATACTAGTATATATACTAGTATATACTAGTGTACTAGTAGTAGTATATACTAGTAAATATACTAGTACCTATATATATACTAGTATGTACTAGTAAACTAGTACTTGTACTAGTATATATACTAGTATATATACTAGTACTAGTACTAATATACTAGTATATACTAGTATATGTTAGTATATATACTAGTATATGCTGGTATATACTAGTACTAGTATATACTAGTACTAATATATACTAGTATACAAGTATATAATGGTATATACTAGTATACTAGTATACTAGTATATAGTGGTGTATATTAGTATACTAGTATATATACTAGTATATACATTAATATACTAGTAAATACTAGTATATATACTAGTATATATACTAATACTAGTACTAATATATACTAGTATATACTAGTTCATACTAGTATATACTAGTATACTAGTACTAGTACTAGTATACTAGTACTAGTATATATACTATGATATATACTAGTGCTAGTACTAGTATACTAGTATATACTAGTATATGTTAGTATATATACTAGTATATACTGGTATATACTAGTACTAGTATATACTAGTACTAATATATACTAGTATACAAGTATATAATGGTATATACTAGTATACTAGTATACTAGTATATAGTGGTGTATACTAGTATATTATTATATATACTAGTATATACTAGTATATATTAATATATATACTAGTATATATACTAGTATATATACTAATACTAGTACTAGTATATACCAATATACTAGTATATACTAGTTCATACTAGTATATACAAGTACTAGTATATACTAGTATTAGTATATACTAGTACATGTACTAGTATATATACTAGTATATATACTAGTACATGTACTAGTATACATACTAGTATATACTAGTACTAGTATATATACTAGTATATATACTAGTACTAGTATATACTAGTATATACAATATATACTAGTATACTAGTACTAGTATATACTAGTACATACAATATATACTAGTATATACTAGTACATGTACTAGTACTAATGCATATACGAGTACATATGCATTAGTACTAGCACATATGCACTAGTACATATGCACTAATATCTACGTATGCACTTGTACGTATATGTACTAGTACTAGTATATATTAGTATATATACTAGTACTAGTGTATATATTAGTTTATATTCTAGTATATGCTAGTACTAGTATATATACTAGTATATACTTGTACTAGTACATATACTAGTATATACTAGTATTTACTATTACTAGTACATACTAGTATATATACTAGTATATGTACTAGTATATACTTGTACATATACTTGTATATGTACTAGCATATATATAAGTAGATATACTAGTTTATACAAGTATATGTACTAGTATATACTAGTACATATACTAGTATATGTACTAGTATATACTAGTACATATACTAGTATATATACTAGTATATACTAGTACATATACTAGTATATACTAGTACATATACTAGTATATACTACTACTAGTATATATACTAATATAGACTGGTACTAGTATATACTAACAATAGTATATATACTAGTATTAGTACATATACTAGTATATATAGTCGTATATATACTTGTCTTAGTATATATACTAGTACCAGTATATACTAGTTTATATACTAGTATTAGCATATACTAATATATATACTAATACATATACTAGTACTAGTTTATATACAAGTATATACTTGTACTAGTATATATACTAGTACTAGTATGTACTGGTATATACTAGTACTAGTATATACTAGTACTTATACTAGTACTAGTATATACTAGTATATGTACTAGTACTAGTATTTATACTTGTATTTATACTACTATATATACAAGTATATATACTAGTATATACAAGTATCTATACTAGTACTAGTACATATACTAGTATATATACAAGTATACTAGTACAAGTGTATATACAAGTTTATATACTAGTATATATAGTAGTATTAATATATATACTAGTGTATATCCTATAATATTACTAGTGCTAGTATATATACTAGTATATATACTATGTACTATTACATATACTAGTATATATACTAGTACTAGTATGTACTAGTATATATACTAGTGCTAGTATAAACTCGTACTTGTATGTACTAGTATATATACTGGTGTATATACCAGTGTATATACTAGTACATACTAGTACTAGTATATACTAGTATATATATGCTAGTACATATTAGTATATATACTTGTATATATACTAGTATATATACTAGTACTAGTATATACTATTATATACTTGTACTAGTATATACTAGTATATATACTAGTATATATACTAGTATATACTAGTACTAGTATATATGCTAGTATAAATACTAGTATATAGTCGTACTAGTATATACTAGTATATACTAGTACTAGTATATACTAGTTTATACTAATACTAGAATGTACTAGTATATATATAGGTAGTATATACTGTTATACTAGTGCATATTAGTATATACGAGTATATACTCGTCTATACTAGTAAATATACTAGTATATACTACTATATATATTGAATATAAACTAGTATATACTAGTATATATACTAGTATATTTACTAGTATATTTACTAGTATATACTAGTACTAGTATATACTAGTATATATACTAGTATATACTAGTACTAGCATATATATACTAGTATATACTAGTATATTTACTTGTATATACTAGTACTAGTATATAGTATATACTGTTATACTAGTGCATATTAGTATATACGAGTATTTACTAGTCTATACTAGTATATATACTAATATATACTAGTGTATATATTAGTATATATACAAGTATATGTACTAGTACTCGTACGAGTATATACTAGTATTTGTACTAGTCTTAGTACGAGTATATACTAATACCAGTACTAGCATTAGTATATACTAGTACTAGTACTAGTATATACTAATATATACTGGTATATACTAGTACTGGTATATACTGGTACTGGTATATTCTAGTACTAGAATATACTAGTATATATACTAGTATATACTAGTACTAGTATATACTAGTATATATACTAGTATATACTAAGATATACTCGTATACCTTAGTACTAGTACTAGTACATATACTAATAATATACTAGTATATAGTCTAATATATACTAGTATATACTAGTACACTTATACTAGAATATATACTAGTATATATACTACTACTAGTACTAATATATATACTAGTATATATTCTAGTATATACGAGTATATACTAATATATATATTAGTATATGTACTAGTACTAATACATATACTAGTATATATACTAGTATATACTAGTACATATATTAGTATATACTAGTATATACAAGAATATACTAGTTCATACTAGTTTGTACCAGTATATATACTAGTATATATACTAGTACTAGTATATACTAGTATATATACTATTATATACACTATATACTTGTATTAGTAAATATACTAATACTAGTATATACTAGTATAT
This sequence comes from Amborella trichopoda, assembly GCF_054954075.1. Lineage (NCBI taxonomy): Eukaryota > Viridiplantae > Streptophyta > Magnoliopsida > Amborellales > Amborellaceae > Amborella > Amborella trichopoda. The sequence continues at coordinate 21,188,101 of NC_142345.1, read as the reverse complement.
ATAACAGTACTAGTATATACTAGTATATATACTAATATAGACACTAGTACTAGTATATACTAAGACTAGTCTATATACTTGTACTAGTATTTATACTAGTATATATAGTAGTCTATATACTTGTATTAGTATATATACTAGTACTAGTATATACTAGTATATGTACTAATAGTAGTATATATTAGTATATATACTAGTACTAGTGTATATATTAGTATTTATACTAGTATATACTAGTACTAGTATATATACTAGTATATACTTATACTAGTATATATACTAGTATACACTAGTACTAGTGTATACTAGTATATATACTAGTATTTACTAGTACTAGTATATACTAGTATATATACTAGTATATGTACTAGTATATACTAGTATATATACTTGTAAATGTACTAGTATATATACAAGTACATATACTAGTTTATACAAGTATATGTACTAATATATACTAGTATATGTACTAGTGTATACTAGTACATATACTAATATATATACTAGTTTATATACTACTCTATACTAGTATATACTAGAATATACTAGTATATACTACTACTAGTATATATACTAATATAGACTGGTACTTGTATATACTAAGAATAGTATATATACTAGTATTAGTATATATACTAGTATATATAGTCGTATATATACTTGTCTTAGTATATATACTAGTACCAGTATATCCTAGTTTATATACTAGTACTAGCATATACTAATATATATACTAATATATATACTAGTACTAGTACATATACAAGTATATACTAGTACTAGAATATATACTAGTATATACATGTACTAGTATATACTAGTATATACTAGTACTAGTATTTACTAGTACTTATACTAGTACTAGTATATACTAGTATATATACTAGTATATGTACTAGTACAAGTATATATACTTGTATATACTAGTATATATACAAGTATATATACTAGTATATACAAGTATCTATACTAGTACTAGTACATATACTAGTATATATACAAGTATACTAGTACAAGTATATATACAAGTTTATATACTAGTATATATAGTAGTATTAGTATATATACTAGTGTATATCCTATATTATTACTAGTGCTAGTATATATACTATGTACCAGTACATATACTAGTATATATACTAGTACTAGTATGTACTAGTATATATACTAGTACTAGTATAGACTAGTACTAGTATGTACTAGTATATATACTGGTATATTTATCAGTATATATACTAGTACATACTAGTACTAGTATATACTAGTATATATTAGTATATATACTAGAATATATACTAGTATATATACTAGTACTAGTATATACTATTATATACTAGTACTAGTATATACTAGTATATACTAGTACTAGTATATATGCTAGTATATATACTAGTATATAGTCGTACTAGTATATACTAGTATATACTAGTATATACTAGTACTAGTATATATGCTAGTATATATACTAGTATATAGTCGTACTAGTATATACTAGTATATACTAGTACTAGTATATACTAGTATATACTAGTACAAGTGCTAGTACATATACTAGTATATAGTCGTACTTGTACTAGTACATATACTTGTATATATACTAGTATATACTAGTATATATATTAGTATAGACTAGTATATACTCGTATGTACTCGTATATACTAGTATGCACTAGTATAATAGTATATACTACTATATATATACTAGTATGTACTAGTACTAGTATATGCTAGTATATATACTAGTACTAGTATATACTAGTATATATACCAGTATATACTAGTAAGTATATACCAGTATATACTAGTATATATATACTAGTATATATACTAGTATATACTAGTATATACTAGTCTTTGTATTTACTAGTACGAGTATATATACTAGTATATATACTAATATATACTGCAATATATATACTAGTATGTACTAGTACTAGTATCTACAAGTACTAGTATATACTAGTACATATACTGGTATATATACATCTATATGTACTAGTAAATATTAATATACTAGTATACTAATATATATACTAGTATACTAGTATATACTAGTATACTAGTATATATATTAGTATACTAGTATACTAATATATACTAGTATATGTACTAGTATATATACTAATATATACTAGTATGTACTAGTGTACTAGTATACTAGTATATATACTAATATATATACTAGTATATACTAGTAAATATACAAGTATATACTAGTATACTAGTATGTACTAGTATACTAGTATATATATTAGTATACTAGTATACTAATATATACTAGTATATGTACTAGTATATATACTAATATATACTAATATATACTAGTGTACTAGTATACTAGTATATATACTAATATATATACTAGTATATACTAGTAAATATACAAGTATATACTAGTATATATATACTAGTATATATATATACTAGTATACTACTATATATATACTAGTATATATATTCTAGTTTATATATATAAGTACACTAGTATATATACTAGTATATACTAGTATATACTAGTCTTTGTATATACTAGTACGAGTATATATACTGGTATATATACTAATATATACTGGAATATATATACTAGTATATACTAGTACTAGTATATACAAGTACTAGTATATACTAGTATATATACTGGTATATATACATCTATATGTACTAGTAAATATTAATATACTAGTATACTAATATATATACTAGTATACGAGTATATACTAGTATACTAGTATATATATTAGTATACTAGTATACTAATATATACTAGTATATGTACTAGTATATATACTAATATATACTAGTATATACTAGTGTACTAGTATACTAGTATATATACTAATATATATACTAGTATATACTAGTAAATATACAAGCATATACTAGTATATATATACTAGTATATATATACTAGTATATATATATACTAGTATACTACTATATATATACTAGTATATATATTCTAGTTTATATATATAAGTATACTAGTATATATATACTAGTATATATATATAAGTATACTAGTATATACTAGTATATATATATTCTAGAATATATATACTAGTATATATATATTAGAATACTAGTACATATATTAGTATATATATACAAGTATATACTAGTATATAAACTAGTATACTTGTATATATAATAGTATATATTCTAGTATATATACTAATATATAGTATATATACTAGTATATATACTAGTATATACTAGTGTATTAGTAGTAGTATATACTAGTAAATATACTAGTACCTATATATATACTAGTATGTACTAGTATACTAGTACTAGTACTAGTATATATACTAGTATATATACTAGTACTAGTACTAATATTCTAGTATATACTAGTATATGTTAGTATATATACTAGTATATACTGATATATACTAGTACTAGTATATACTAGTACTAATTTATACTAGTATACAAGTATATAATGGTATATACTAGTATACCATTATATATACTAGTATATATACTAATACTAGTACTAATATTTACTAGTATATACTAGTTCATACTAGTATATACTAGTATACTAGTACTAGTACTAGTATACTAGTACTAGTACTAGTATATATACTATGATATATACTAGTGCTAGTACTAGTATACTAGTATATACTAGTATATGTTAGTATATATACTAGTATATACTGGTATATACTAGTACTAGTATATACTAGTACTAATATATACTAGTATACAAGTATATAATGGTATATACTAGTATACTAGTATACTAGTATATAGTGGTGTATACTAGTAAACTATTATATATACTAGTATATATTAATATATATACTAGTATATATACTAATACTAGTACTAGTATATACTAATATACTAGTATATACTAGTTCATACTAGTATATACAAGTACTAGTATATACTAGTATATACTAGTATTAGTATATACTAGTACATGTACTAGTATATATACTAGTATATATACTAGTACATGTACTAGTATACATACTAGTATATACTAGTACTAGTATATATACTAGTATATATACTAGTACTAGTATATACTAGTATATACAATATATACTAGTATACTAGTACTAGTATATACTAGTACATACAGTATATACTAGTATATACTAGTACATGTACTAGTACTAATGCATATACGAGTACATATGCACTAGTACTAGCACATATGCACTAGTACATATGCACTAATATCTACGTATGCACTTGTACGTATGCACTAGTAGATAGTATATGCATATGTACTAGTGCATATGTACATAATAGTGCATATGTACTAGAACATGTACTAGTATGTACATATGCACTATTATATGTACTAGTATGTACATATGCACTAGTACATGTATTAGTATGTACTACTAGTATATGTACATACTAGTATGTACTAGTAGTATATGTACATATACTAGTATCTAAACATACATATGTACTAGTACTAATATGTACTAGTACATTTGTATGTTTATACTAGTACTAGTACATACGTATATACTAGTATATACGTGTATATACCAGTACATATTAGTACTAGTATATACTAATACTAGTACATACTAGTACATGTACTAGTATATACTAGTACTAGTATGTACAAGTTCATGTATTAGTATATACTAGTACTAGTAAACTAGTATATCTACTAGTATATACTACTACTAATATATATATATATACTAGTACTAGTATATACTAGTACATTTACTAGTATATCCTAACATGTACTAGTACTAGTTTATACTAGTACTAGTATATACTAGTACTAGTATATGCTAGTATATACTAGTACATGTACTAATATATACTAGTACTAGTATATACTAGTACATACTAGTATATATACTAGTACTAGTGTATATAGTATATATACTAGTATATATACTAGTATACAAGTATATATACTAATATATATACTAGTATACACTAGCATATATACTAGTATAAATTCTAGTACTAGTATATAGATTAGTACTAGCATATATACTAGTATTTATGCTAGTATATACTAGTATATTACTATACTAGTATATATATTAATAAACTAGTATACTAGCATAAATACTAGTATATTAGTAAATATATATACTAGTATATATATTAGTATTTATACAATTATATATACTAGTATACTAGTATATATTAGTATACTAGTATATATAATAGTATACTAGTATACTAGTATATATACTAGTATATACTATTATATATACTAGTATACAAGTATATATACTAGTATATATAATAGTATATACTAGTATATATACTAGTATACTAGTATACTAGTATATATACTAATATATATACTAGTATATATATACTAGTATCTGCTAGTATACTAGTATATATACTAGTACATACTAGTGTATATATATACTAGTATATACTAGTATACTAGTATATACTAGTATACTAGTATATACTAGTATATACTAATATGCTAGTATATACTAATACTAGTATATACTAGTATACTGGTATATACAAGTACAAGTATTAATTTATATACTAGTTTATACTAGTATATATTAGTATACTAGTATATATACTAGTATACTAGTGTATACTAGTATATACTAGTATACACTAGTATATACTAGTTTATATACTAGTATATATTCTTGTATATATACTAGTTTATTCTAGTGTAAATACTAGTATATATACTAGTACTAGTACTAGTATATACTAGTATATACTAGTATGTACTAATATATACTAGTATATACTTGTATATACTAGTACTAGTATATATTAGTATATACTAGTTTATACTAATACTAGTATATATACTAGTATGCTAGTATATATACTGGTATATATACTAGTATATATTAGTTTATATACCAGTATATATACTAATATATACTAATATATATATACTAGTATATACAAGTATATACTAGTACATACTAGTATATATACTAGTATATACTAGTATATATATATACTAGTATATAAACTAGTATATATTAGTGTATACTAGTATATATATACTAGTATATATTAGTATATATACTAGTATATACTAGTATATATACTAGTATATGTACTAACACTAGTATATAATAGTATATACTAATACTAGTATATATTAGTATATATACTAGTATATACTAGTACTAGTATATACTAGTACATAAATAATAGTCTATACTACTATACTAGTACGAGTATATACTAATACTAGTATATACTAGTATATATATTGGTATAAACTAGTATATATACTAGTATATATACTAGTACTAGTATATATACTAGTATAGACTAGTACTAGTATATACTAGTACTATATATACTAGTATAGACTAGTACTAGTATATACTAGTATAAACGAGTAGAAATACTAGTATACTAGTGTATATACTACTATGTATACTAGTATACTAGTATATACACTAGTACTAGTATATATTAGTATATACTAGCATATACTAGTACTAGTATACACTAGTATATACTAGTACTAGTATATATATAGTAGTATATACTAGTATATACTAGTATATATAAAGTAGTATATACTAGTATACTAGTATATACTAGTACTAGTATATACTAGTATATACTTGTATATTCTAGTATATACTAGTATACTAGTATATGTACTAGTACTAGTATATACTAGTATTTATACTAGTATATATTAGTATATTCTAGTATATACTGGCATATACTAGTATATACAAGTATATACTAGTATATATACTATGTACCAGTATATACACTAGTATATAAACTAATATATACTAGTATATATACAAGTACTAGTATATATACCTGTACTAGTATATATACTAATACAAGTATATATACTACTATATATACTAGTAGATATACTAGTACTAGTATATATACTAGTATCTACTTGTATATACTAGTATACTAGAATATACTAGTACTAGTACTAGTACATATACTAGTAATATACTTGTAATATACTAGTATATACTAATATACTAGTATATACTAGTATTAATATTTACTAGTATATATTAGTATATACTAATACTAGTATAGACTAGTACTAGTATATACTAGTATATGCTCGTACATACTAGTATATATACTAGTATATACTAGTATATACTAGTACTAGTACATACTGCTAGTACATACTAGTATATATACCAGTATATACTAGTATATACTAAAATATACTAGTATATACTAGTGTATATATACTAATATATACTAGTACATACTAGTATTTATACTAGTATATACTAGTACTAGTATATACTACTTGTACATACTAGTATATATACTAGTATATACTAGTACTAGTATATATACAAGTATATACTAGTATATAATAGTACTAGTATTTACTAGTACTAGTATATTCTAGTATATACTAGTACTAGTATATATTATATATATATAGTAGTATATACTAGTATACTAGTATATACTAGTACTAGTATATACTAGTATATACATGTATATTCTAGTATATACTAGTATACTAGTATATGTACAAGTACTAAGATATACTAGTATTTATACTACTAAATACTAGTATATTCTAGTATATACTAGCATATACTAGTATCTATCCTAGAATAGATACAAGTATATACTAGTATATATACTATGTACCAGTATATATACTAGTATATAATCTAGTGTATACTAGTATATATACTAGTATTAGTATATATACCTGTACTAGTATATATACTAATACAAGTATATATACTACTATATATACTAGTATATATAGTAGTACTAGTATATATACTAGTATGTACTTGGATATACTAGTATATACTACTATACTAGACTATACTAGTACTAGTACTAGTACATATACTAGTAATATACTAGTATATACGAATATACTAGTATATACTAGTACTAATATTTACTAGTATATACTAATAATAGTATAGACTAGTACTAGTATATACTAGGATATGCTAGTACATACTAGTATATATACTAGTATATAATAGTATATACTAGTACTAGTACAAACTGCTAGTACATACTAGTATATATACCAGTATATACTAGTATTTACTAAAATATACTAGTATATACTAGTGTATATATACTAATATATACTAATACATACTAGTATTTATATTAGTATATACTAGTACTAGTATATACTGCTTGTACATACTTGTATATATACTAGTATATACAAGTACTAGTATATATACAAGTATATACTAGTATATACTAGTACTAGTATTTACTAGTACTAGTATATTCTAGTATATACTAGTACTAGTATATACTTATACATATAGTAGTATATACTAGTATATACTCGTATATATACTAGTATATATACTAGTATATATACTAGTGCTAGTATATACTAGTATAAACTAGTATATATTTGTATATATAATAATACATACTAGTATTTTATTAGTATATGTACTAGTACTAGTATTAAGATATACTAGTATTTCTTAGTATATACTAGTACTAGTATATTCTAGTATTAGTATATACTAGTACTTGTATATACTAGAATATATACTAGTATATACTAGTACTAATATATACTAGTACTAATATATACTAGTATATATACTAGTATATACTAGTACTAGTATACATACTAGTATAGACTATTACTAGCATATACTAGTACTAGTATATATACTTGTACTAGTATATATACTAGTATATATACTAGTATATTCTAGTACTAGTATATATATCCTATCTAATATATATAGTAATACTAATATATACTAGTATATATACTGGTACTAGTATATACTAGTATATACTAGTATCTAGTACTAGTATATACTAGTATTAGTACGTACTAGTACATATACATGTATATATACTAGTATATACTAGTACTAGTACGCACTAGTATAATAGAATATACTAGTATATATACATGTATATACTAGTACTAGTATATACTAGTATATAAATAATAGTCTATACTACTATACTAGTACGAGTATATACTAATACTAGTATATACTAGTATATATATTGGTATAAACTAGTATATATACTAGTATATATATTGGTATAAACTAGTATATATACTAGTATATATACTAGTACTAGTATAGATACTAGTATAGACTAGTACTAGTATATACTAGTAGAATATATACTAGTATATACTAGTATATATACTAGTATATATTCTAAAACTAGTATATACTTGTATATATAGTACTAGTATATACTAGTACTAGTATATATACTAGTATAGACTAATACTAGTATATACTAGTACTAGTATATATACTAGTACTAGTATATATACTTGTATTAATATATATTATAGTACTAGTACATATACTAGTATATATACTAGTGTAGACTAGTACTAGTATACACTAGTACTACTATATATACTAGTACTAGTATATATACTTGTATTAGTATATATTATAGTACTAGTATATATACTAGTATATATACTAATACTAGTATATACTAGTATATATACTTGTATATACTAGTTCTAAAGAATATACTAGTATAGTCTAGTACTAGTATATATACTCGTACTACTATATATAGTAGTATATATTCTAGTATTAATATATATACTAGCACTAGTACCAGTAAATATGTACTAGTATACACTAGTATATATACTAGTATACACTAGTATATACTAGTACTAGTATACACTAGTATATACTAAAACCTAGTATATACTAGTATATATATAGTGGTATATACTAGTATACTAGTATATACTAATATATATATAGTGGTATATACTAGTATACTAGTATATATATACTAGTACATATTAGAATATATACTAGTATAAACTAGTAGAAATACTAGTATACTAGTGTATATACTACTATATATACTAGTATACTAGTATATACACTAGTACTAGTATATATTAGTATATACTAGTATATACTAGTACTAGTATACACTAGTATATACTAGTACTAGTATATATATAGTAGTATATACTAGTATATACTAGTATATATATAGTAGTATATACTAGTATACTAGTATAAACTAGTACTAGTATATATATAGTAGTATATACTAGTATATACTAGTATATATATAGTAGTATATACTAGTATACTAGTATATACTAGTACTAGTATATACTAGTATATACTTGTATATTCTAGTATATACTAGTATACTAGTATATGTACTAGTACTAGTATATACTAGTATTTATACTAGTATATTCTAGTATATACTAGCATATACTAATATATATCCTAGAATAGATACAAGTATATACTAGCATATATATTATGTACCAGTATATACACTAGTATATAAACTAGTATATACTAGTATATATACTAGTACTAGTATATATACCTGTACTAGTATATATACTAATATAAGTATATATACTACTATATATACTAGTAGATATACTAGTACTAGTATATATACTAGTATATACTTGTATATACTAGTATATACTAGTATACTAGAATATACTAGTACTAGTACTAGTACATATACTAGTAATATACTAGTAATATACTAGTATATACTAATATACTAGTATATACTAGTACTAATATTTACTAGTATATACTAGTATATACTAATACTAGTATAGACTAGTACTAGTATATACTAGTATATGCTCGTACATACTAGTATACATACTAGTATATACTAGTATATACTAGTACTAGTACATACTGCTAGTACATACTAGTATATATACCAGTATATACTAGTATATACTAAAATATACTAGTATATACTAGTGTATATATACTAATATATACTAGTACATACTAGTATTTATACTAGTATATACTAGTACTAGTATATACTGCTTGTACATACTAGTATATATACTAGTATATACTAGTACTAGTATATATACAAGTATATACTAGTATATAATAGTATTAGTATTTACTAGTACTAGTATATTCTAGTATATACTAGTACTAGTATATATTATATATATATACTAGTATATACTAGTATACTAGTATATACTAGTACTAGTATATACTAGTATATACATGTATATTCTTGTATATACTAGTATACTAGTATATGTACTAGTACTAAGATATACTAGTATTTATACTACTATATACTAGTATATTCTAGTATATACTAGCATATACTAGTATCTATCCTAGAATAGATACAAGTATATACTAGTATATATACTATGTACCAGTATATATACTAGTATATAATCTAGTGTATACTAGTATATATACTAGTACTAGTATATATACCTGTACTAGTATATATACTAATACAAGTATATATACTACTATATATACTAGTATATATACTAGTACTAGTATATATACTAGTATGTACTTGTATATACTAGTATATACTAGTATACTCGAATATACTAGCACTAGTACTAGTACATATACTAGTAATATACTAGTATATACTAATATACTAGTATATACTAGTACTAATATTTACTAGTATATACTAGTATATACTAATACTAATATAGACTAGTACTAGTATATACTAGTATATGCTAGTACATACTAGTATATATACTAGTATATAATAGTATATACTAGTACTAGTACAAACTGCTAGTACATACTAGTATATATACCAGTATATACTAGTATATATTAAAATATACTAGTATATACTAGTGTATATATACTAATATATACTAATACATACTAGTATATATACTTGTATATACTAGTATATATACAAGTATATACTAGTATATATACAAGTATATGTACTAGTACTAGTACGAGTATATACTAGTATATGTACTAGTATTAGTACGAGTATATACTAGTATATACTAGTACTAGTACTACTACTAGTACTAGTATATACTTGTATATACTGGTATATACTAGTACTAGTATATACTAGTACTAGTATATACTAGGAGTATGTACGAGTATATACTAGTACTAGTATATACTAGAATATGGTGGTGTATACATTAATATATACTAGTACTAGTAGTATACTAGTATATACTAGTACATACTAGTACATATACTTGTCTATGTACTAGTACTAGTACTAGTATATACTAATATACTTGTATATACTAGTATATATTCTAGTACGAGTGTATATACCAGTTTATATACTAGTATATACTAATACTAGTATATATACTAGTATATACACTAGTAGTAGTATATATTTGTATATACTAGTATATATGTAGCAGTATATACTAGAATACTAGTATATACCAGTATATACTCGTATATACTAGTATATATTCTAGTACTAGTATATACTAGTATATATACTAATATATACACTAGTACTAGTATATACTAGTTTATATACTAGTGTATATACTAGTTTTAGTATATACTAGTATTTAATCTAAAATATACTAATATATATACTAGTATAGGTACTAGTACTAGTATGAGTATATACTAGTTTATACTGGTATTAGTATATACTAGAAGTGGTATATACCAGAACTATTATATACTAGTATATATACTGGTATATATACTAATATATACTAGTATATATACTAGTATATACTAGTACTAGTCTATACTAGTATATATACTAGCATATATACTAGTATATACTAGTACTAGTACCAGTACTAATATATATACTAGTATATACTAGTATATTTACTAGTATATATACTAATATATATGCTAGTACTAGTATATACTAGTACTAATATATACTAGTATATATACTAGTATACATACTAGTATATATACTAGTACTAGTATATATACTAGTACTAGTATATATACTAGTATACATACTAGTATGTATACTAGTACTAGTATATAACCTAGTATATATCTTAGTACTAGTATATACTAGTATATGTACTATTATATATTAGTACTAGTATATACTAGTACTAGTATATATACGAGTACTTGTATATACTGGTACATATACAAGTATTTACTAATATATATAGTAGTATATACTAGTACTGGTATATTCTAGTACTAGTATTCACTAGTGTATATATTAAAATATACGAGTACTAGTATATTGTATAAACTAGTACTCGTATATATTCCTATATATACTAGTACTCGTATATACTAATAGATATACTAGTATATACTAGTATACATTAATATATATATATAGTAGTATATACTAGTATTCTAAAATATATTAGTATATACTCGTATATATACTAGTACTAGTACTAGTATATATACTAATATATATCTGAGTATATACTAGTATATACTAGTACTAGTATATACTAGATTATACTAGTATATTCTAGCATATACTCGTATATACTAATTATATAGTACTAGTGTATATACTAGTATATACTAGTATATACTGGTATATATACTAGTATATGTACTAGTATTAGTACTAGTATACACTAGTATACTAGTATGTACTAGTATATACTAGTACTGGTATATACTAGTACTGGTATATACTAGTACTAGTTTATATACTAGTATATACTTGTATATATACTAGTACTAGTATATATAGTCGTATTAGTATATATTATAGTACTAGTATATACACTAGTATATACTAGTATATATATTAGTATAGACTAGTATTAGTATATAATAGTACTAGTATATATACTAGTACTAGTATATATACTTGTATTAGTTTATATTATAGTACTAGTATATATACTAGTATATATAATAGTACTAGTATATACTAGTACTAGTAAATATACTAGTATAGGCTAGTACTAATATATGTACCTGTACTAGTATATATAGTAGTATATATTCTAGTATTAATATATATACTGGTACTAGTATATACTAGTATATACTAGGATATATACTAGTATATATACTAGTACTAGTATATACTAGTACTAGTATATATACTAGTATATGTACTAGTATATACTAGTACCAGTATATACTAGTATATATACTAGTATACTAATATATATACTAGTATATACTAGTATATATACTAATATATATACTAGTATATATACTTGTATACTAGTATATATACTAGTACTAGTATATACTAGTATATACTAGTACTAGTATATACTAGTATATATATAGTAGTATATACTAGTGTACTAGTATATATTAGTATATACTAGTACACTAGTATATACTACTATATATATACTAGTATATACTAGTACTAGTATATATACTAGTATATAATAGTATATATATAGTAGTATATATATAGTAGTATATACTAGTATATATTCGTATATACTAGTATATATATTAGTATATATACTAGTATATACTCGTATATACTAGTATATATACTAGTACTAGTACTAGTATATATACTAGTATATACTAGTAGAAACTAGTATATATACTAGTATATACTAGTAGAAACTAGTATATATACTAGTTTGTACTAGTATATACTAGTATATATACTAGTATATACTAGTACTAGTAAGTATATTAGTATAGTCTAGTACTAGTATATATACTCGTACTAGTATATATAGCAGTATATATTCTAGTATAAATATATATACTAGTACTAGTATATACTAGTGTATATACGTACTAGTTTATACTAGTACTAGTATATATACTAGTATATACTAGGATATATACTAGTTTATATACCAGTACTAGTATATACTAGTACTAGTATATATACTAGTATATGTACTAGTATATACTAGTACCAGTATATATTAGTATATATGTACTAGTATATATTAATATATATACTAGTATACTAGTATATATACTAGTATATACTAGTATATATACTAGTATACTAGTATATATACTCGTACTAATATATACTAGTATATACTTGTATTTATACTAGTATATACTAGTACTAGTATATACTAGTATATACTAGTACTAGTATATACTTGTATATACTAGTATATACTTGTATTTATACTAGTATATACTAGTATATACTAGTACTAGTATATACTACGCCTAAGATCTACCCTATGAATTTTGCTAGAATTACTGTACGTATTTCTCGTAATTACAGAAGATATTGAAAAATTACAGAGTTAACAATTACTAATTTTTGTAAGATTGTGACATAATATAAAAACACGAAGATAATAATGAAAATCGGAAGTACAGAAATATCAAATATAATCCACGAAGTATGAGTGATGTAAATACAAATTTGAATTGCATCACTATTTATTACAGAACTGATTACAAAATGACTTACTGGTTACTGATACAAAGACTTGCAAACTTTCGCCATTCGTAAGGATAGTATGAAGGTAAATCAGAAAGATGACAATCACACATATATAGTAAACAAAGTCAGAGGGACGTTACCGACTTTGAGTGATGTACAAAGGGTTGAAGATAGTAAAGCTTAATTTAGAAAGAAAGCTATCTGAGAGAGAAGAAGAGAGAACTGAGAAGAGAAGAGAACTATTGAGAACTATTTGAAAAGAACTTTGGTTGCTGCTGTTGCTGGTCTTTCCTTGAAAGCGCTCTGCCTTCTTTGCTTGAATGAAGAGGTATTTATAGAGGGCTGTGTCTCAGACGAGTGGCTGAAATCAGTTGCTTGCTGATGAAGGAAAGTGTGGGATTGGTGGAAGGAAGTTGTGGTCGAAAATGGATAGCTTTCTGGAGAAGGATTCTCCAGGATAAGAAGGTGGTACGAAGAGGGAACATGTCATGTTGATGAGGGAGACGTGGCGAGTTCTGGTATGCTGGTGGCTGATGAAGTGATGGAGGAATCTTGCATAGTGGAGCTTCGTGCGATCGTCGGTAGGTAAGTATCGTTTGTGCGGGAGAAGAAGGAAAAGGAGCCGTTGTTATGCGTTGATGTGACCCCAAATTGGTCACATCGGTGAGGAGCATCTTTGCGAAGGGGCGATGTCGCTTTATGATTTGTCCTTTATGCAGCGTGGATTTGTCTTCATATGAAAAGGGAATCTTTCCTGTGTCTTTATTTTGTCTTATTTGGAAAAGGGAATATTTTATCTTTCTTTATGCTGTAGCAGTCATATCGGTGCTGAAGAAGGGAATTTAACCGTTGGGTCGGGTCATTCAGTCTGTAGGCCTCTGGCTGAAATCATCCAATAGGGGATTCCCTGATTGGACCGTTTCTTCTGAAGTTGCTGGCATGGTTGTATCGGGAGCAAAAACATGGAGTAGTGTTTGCTCTATTTCGTCAAAAGTAGCATTGGGACGTGATTGTTTCAGCTTTTTGAGGTAGGCTAAAAATGTAGGAAGACTGACTGTATTATTTGACACTGGATTGAAGGTTTCAGGTTGTGGAGGCATTCGTTTCAAAGGTAGTGTGGCAGGATTGGTACTGAAAATGTCCCACCATTTGACTTTCAAGGTTTTGCCTAATTGGGGAATATACTCATAATTGTTAGTATTATTTTCAGAAATGGAGTATTCCCATTTGAGAATCTAAGGGATTTGATATATTGCCATGAAGTAGAGATGGTAATCATCTAGGTTGGTGCAAGTATTATGTTGAACAAATTTTGTTTGTAGGCTTTGGAACGCATCAGGCAATATTTGGGTTTGAGATCCCCATATCAAAAACCAGTGACGAAACCAACTGGGGAATCTTTCTAAGACAGGAAGTTTGAATTGGACATACCAAGAATGAGTATTATTTGGATTTTGGTAGGCAAATACTTTATGCCATGCCTCGATATGTTCAGAATATTTATAAGATTTATATGGAAATTCTGGATTTAGTAACCTTTTTCCTTGGAGGGGATTACAACCCCAATCTTCATAGGAAAGCAATTTTTTGATTTGGAATTTTGAATATGCATATAATTTGGTAGTACCTTGGTAGAAGTGAACAATGGATACGGAACCAATTTCCATGAGAATGGCTTCATACCATTCACGGGTTTTAATGCCATAGGATGAATTCATGTGATTTGAAAGGTAGAGGGGAGCTATTTTATATGGGTCAAGTAGGGCATGATCATCAGAAATGATTACCTCTGGTAAAAAAGCAGTTTCGATATAAATGGATTTGGCAGAGGTTGAGGTTTGTTTATGTGGGTATGATGCCGGGGAAAACGCCGGACTTGGAGTAGATATTGGACTCTGTGGAGGAGTCTGTATTAAGTATTCTGGTACGTTCGAGGATCGAAGGGGTGACATGGGTGTCAGGTTAAGAGAGGAATGGGTGGGCATAAGAGGCCCATACCTATTACTTGGGACTAAATCCATTGGATGTTTTCCTTTGGTGTCTGGAGATTGAGGATTCATATTGATATTTGTATTGATATTCTTATTTGAGAGAAAGAGTTGCAAACCGTAGGAGGAAAAACCGTAAGATGAGATGGTTTCGTCCGTAGGTTGTACTATATGGTCCCCCCTGTAAAAATTCACGGGTTAAGAAGTCAGGCAGAGAATTGGAAGAACCGTGAAGATGTTCAATAGAAAAATCAAAAGCAGACAAAATAGCTTGCCACCGGGCAAATATTTGCTTTGACACAAGATTTTGGACATCCTTTTGCAGAATGTCTTTTGTTGCCTTACAATCAGTGCGAATTAAAAAATGTTGATTAAGAATATCAGTTTGAAATTTGCAAACACAATGAATAATGGCTAGCAATTCTTTTTTGACAGTAGAGTAATTCTTTTGGGTAGGATTCCATGCTTTAGAAGTAAAACGTATTAATTGTTCTTTAGAATCAATTGATTGTTTTAATATACCTCCTAATCCAATTTCTGAAGCATCGCATTCAATAATTTTAAAAGCCGTTGGATCAGATAAAGTCAAACATGGAAGTTCTTTGGCTTTTAGTTTAAGTTTTTGTACAGCCAAAGTATGAATATTAGTCCAGGGTGGAGGATTCTTTTTTAACCGATCATATAAAGGTTTAGCATCTAACGCTAGATTTTGGTAAAAATCATTTATATAATTTAGACATCCTAAAAATCGTTGCAATTCAGTTTTATCTAGAATTTTATCAGGGAATTTGTCAGCAAAGAGAATTGATCTATCAATTGGAATGATTGTTCCTTGATTGATATTATGTCCTAGGAATCTTATTTTTGTTCGGAACAGATTTATCTTTTTAGCAGAAACAACTAATCCAGTTGTTTTTACTGTGTGAATAAAAGTATGAAGATGTTTAAAATGTTGCTCTACTGATTCAGAAAAGACTAAAACATCATCAATATAAACAATCATAAATTTGTAAAAAGGATTAAAGATATCATTCATTATTTTTTGAAATTCAGATGGAGCATTTTTAAGACCGAAAGGCATAACGTTCCATTCATATTGTCCGAAGGGAACATTGAAAGCTGTTTTATATTTATCTTCTTCTTTTATTTGGATTTGCCAAAAACCAGATTTTAAATCGAATTTGGAGAAGATTACAGCATGTAATAATCTGTCAAGTAAGTCCTTTTTATTTGGAATGGGATACCGAATCCATTTTAAGACTTTATTAAGGGGTTTATAATTAATGACTAACCGGGGAACTCCTCGTTCTGCTCAGCATTTTTATTCACATAAAAGCAGAACAACTCCAAGGAGATGAACTAGGACGTATTAATTTCTTTTGGAGTAAATCGTTTATTTCTAGCTGACATGTTTGCAATAATTCTGTATTCATCTGAATTGGTCTAGCTTTTGTTGGTATCTTTGTTTCACTAAAACTTGGTTCATATGGCAATCCAACAAAATGTTGTTTTCTATGCCTAAACGCATTGGGTAATTCATTGCATGTCTCTTTTTCAATAAAATGTTTGCGTTGTATTTTTTGTATTATCTCATGAGTTTGGAGCTTTTCGCTGATAAGTTTATGTTTGATTTCAAGTTGTAAAGATCCTAAGAAATTTTCTTTGTATTTCATATTCTGTTTAACAGTATTAATTTCTTTAATTTTTGGTTTATCAAGAAATTCAAATTTAATAGGAGTACCGTGAGTATTTGTTTCAATACCTGTATGAGAAACTGTAACTGGGTATGGCAAAGTAAGAAAAGGTACGCCAAGGATCACAGCTTGACTGAGTCCTTTGACCATTATGAATGGAGTTGGAAAACAATGTCCTTCCATACAAATTTTAGCATTGGATAATTTGTATTTAATAAAAAGTCTACTACCATCAGCCGTATTGAGGATTTGAGTGGTCTTATCAAAATATTTTGTAGGGACTAATCCCTCATTAAGGCAATTCAGATCAGCACCTGAATCAACCAATGCTAAGGATTGGAATTCATATTCATCATTTATTACTATGGTTATTAATACAAACCATTTTTGTGTTATTACTCTATTTAAAACATTTACCGAATGTCTATTAGATGATTCACCGTGATCCATTTGATCTAAATAATCATTAGAATGATATGATTTGAGTAAATGATTAAATTCTACTATGTCTTCTTCAGTATGAAGTTCGGAGGTATTATCATGAAGTTCGGGTGGCTTCATGTTGACTGATTCGTTTCATAATATCAGAGAAATTATAATTATCAGGAGGTTTAACTAATGGTGTATGTTTTGTTTTTGTTTTAGTTAAATTGATAAACTGAGTAATTATTTCTCTTTTTTCATTCGGATCAGGTATTTTCTCTATTAAATCCAAGATAAGATTATCCTCTTTTGTTAATGTATGAATATCAGAGGATGTAATGGGACATTGACATATTTCGTTTTCTGTATCCGAACTATCAGACCAATAGAATTCGTCATTATGTATTGTTCCTATAAAAGAAGTATCACTACTGGAGGAAGTAGTGTCTGATTCTGAACTATCGGATGAATCATATAATTGAATAATATCATAGATTTTATTTCTAATGGATTCGTCTAATGTAATAGAGTCTAATTTTTGCTTAACTTTGCATTGACTTTTATAATGGCCTACTTTGCCACATTTATAACAAACAGGTAATTTCTTCTTATTTTGAGATGATTTAGAAGCAAAACGTTTTGTAAATTTCTTATATTTTTTCTGCTTGGTTGGAAAAGACTTATATGTTTTGTCTTGTTTATTTCGATGTTTTTTCTTTTTATATACTTTATGGATTTTATGCGGTTTTGTTTTATCTATATGACCTTGGTCCATATGATAGCCAAATTGTTGGCAAAAATTTCCTAATTCTTTTTTGCCACTTAGATTCTGTTTATCAAGTTGTTTTTTGAGTTTCAGATCTGTACATAGGGCTAGGCCTTCAGCACAGATTTCTGAGGATAATTCTCCTAGTGTATATTGGGAATAATTTATGACACCACTATTTTTATTTTTTAGACGTTCTTTGACCTTCTCAGCAAATAAGTAAGGTAGTTCGGCTACGAACTTTTCTTTCCAGTGGTCAAGATGATTATCTTCCCGTATAAGTAGTCGAGAGAAAAAGACGTCTTTATACCATTTATAGTGTGATAGTGTAGGACATCGTAGATTAGATAAAAGATCAGCAGTCCTGGCTGCAAGTATCGAAGTATTTCCTATAAAATGAAGAGCAATTGTATATATTAAAGAGTTGACAGCATCACTTTCAGAATATACCATATCCTGGTTATGTTCATTTTTTGCTGTCCATTGTCGAGTATTAGTTAATATTTGTTGTTTTGTTTGTTCATTAAGATATGAATCCCACCATCCTCTAAGCCATCCGGTGAATCCTGAGACTATAGCTTTTGCTATTTCTTGGTCATGACTACCAGCCATTTTACATGCCGATACATACATAGTCATGTGTTTCATTGTATCTAATATTCTATGATCAGAAATTCCATTTATATTCCAATCTATAATTGTTCGACCTGTGTATGTAGAAGTATGACTTGTTAGGTCTTCTTCTAATTGGATATCAACTGGGGTTGGCCTTTTATAATATGGTCGGGCATTTATGGGTTGCCAGTTTTTACTATAATTGATATGATTTATACTATCAGGAGTAAGTTGTATTTCAGAAAATGCTTCCTGCATATTTTGTATTGTATTGGCAATAGGTGGTTCTACAACTTCATTGGTTTGGAAAAGTATCTCTTCTTGTAGAGTCATATTATCGTGTTCAGGGATTTTTGCTTTTCCTTTATCATTATCTGGGAGAACTGGGAGAACTATTATAGGTGTGGGATCTTTTATTTCTAATTTAGATAATTTAGAAATTAGTTGTCCCATAAGTGTTGTATTGTCATCTCCAATATGAAATTTATCCTTATTCAAGTCAGGAGGTGGTTTAAAAAATAATTGTTTTTTCTCCTTGTAAGTAGGAGGTTATAATAAATTTTCTAGTCTATTTGTTTGTTGTCCAAGCGTATGAAGACAAAGATTTGTATAATTGTTTTGTTCAATTATGTGTGGGAGTAATTCTATTCGAGCTATATTGGCATTATTCAATTTATAAGGTGTGGCTACTGTTTCATATACAACCATTTGGGTTGCTGAGGATCCTACTGTTTGTTCTAGAGTTTTTGCAGTTGGTACTGTAGTAGCAAGTCCTTGAATTTTCAAGCTTTGTTCAGGAGGATGTATAGATTTGATAGTATTCCCTTCTGTTGTATTGAATACGGTATATTGGGTTTCTACTGTATTTATTTCAAAGTCAGGAATAGAAATATTGTGCTGGCTTAAGGTGTCCCTTAACCAGTCAAAAAAGCATTTTCCTTTATTTCCCTTTTGTCTCCATTTGTTAAATTGAGAATGAAATAATTCGACTAGCCTGGGTTTAAATTCTTTAACATACCATTCTCTAATATTTTTATTTTCTGGAGATAAAAAATCTTTGATAATATCATCTCGGGTGAATGTTTCTTCAAGCTGTAATACTTGAATGAATTCTGCCTCAGCAGGTTCTTTTTCAGCTTGTCTATATTGGGGTATAATGATATTATCAGATGTTCGCAGAAGTCCATCAATCTGTGGTTTTGGTGTTGATGGAATACTTATTATTGGAGGAATTCTAGTATAAGTAGTAATGGATTTTCTTGGGGGTTCTGGATCTAAAAAAGAATGGTTACTTGAAGTTTCTGAGATGGATGCATTATCCATATTTCTATTATTTGTAGTAAATTGTATTTCAATATTTTCGTCTGTATATTCAATAATCTTGTCTGGAATATTTTGAATAGGATTTTGTGATGGTTGGTTTTCATTATGGATAGCCCATGTTTGGGGTAGAACAATATCTGACCATGATATTGTTTTTGGTATAATTGTATTTGATTTTTCCATATTAGTTTGAAAAAATATTGTTTGTCCCCTAGTATCCATTTGGAGTACGTTCGGACATAGAGTAGTCATTACTTTATAATATATCCGATATACAATAGCAATATTTTGCGAACCTGTTACCATATCAAATCCTTGTGTTTTAAGGTTTAAGGATAAAACATTTAGTATATTTGGATCTGTTAGTGATACAGAATAATTTGGAAAACAGTTGAAATATATTGGTCCACTACATAAGCTAGATTCGACCATTCCTAATAGAGAATCTGAAAATCTATTATGCCTAGTATCTTGTAGACAGATTAAGATAGAATTATTTAATCCTAAGCGAGTTAAAGGTTTGACTGCCATTTGTATTAGTCCTATATGTAAATATTTATAATTCTTATTTTTATGGACTTGTAATATATTTTGAGATAATAATTGAAAATCTTCTTGGTTACTAGTAACAGAGAGAGTTTCTTCTACTGTTTTTATGGCATATCGGACTTTGAGGTCGAATGTACCTTTTTTGTAGATATCTGATATTGGAACCTTTGGTATGTTCTAATTCTGTATTTGGTGTTCAATATCATTAATAATGATTTCTTCTTTGTTCATAATCCTTAGAGTAGTATACTAGTAAACTAGTATATACTAGTATATACTAGTACTAGCATATACTAGTCTATACTTGTATAATCTAATATATACAAGTATATTCTAATAAATACTAGTATATACAAATATCCAAGTATATACTAGTATATATACTACTACTAGAGTATATACTAGTTTATATACTAGTACTAGTATTTATACTAGTGTATATACTAGTATATATAATAGTATATACTAGTACTAGTATATACTAGTATATACACTAATACTAGTATATACTAGTATATACTAATATATATATAGTAGTATACTAGTATATACTCGTATATACTAGTACTAGTATATACTAGTACATATACTAGTACTAGTATATACTAGTATATATACTAATATATACACTAGTACTAGTATATATAGTAGTATATACTAGTACTAGTATATATACTAGTATATACTAGTACTAGTATATATACTAGTATATACAAGTATATACTAGTATATATACTAGTATAAATACTAGTACTAGTATATACTAGTACTATTATATATACTAGTATATATACAAGTACTAGTATATACTAGTATATATACTAATATATACACTAGTACTAGTATATATACTAGTATATAATAGTACTATTATATATACTAGTATATATACTAGTACTAGTATATACTAGTATATATACTAGTATATGCTAGTACTTGTATAGATACTAGTATATACTAGTATATACTAGTATATATACTAGTATATACTAGTACTGGTATATATACTAGTATAGACTAGTATATATACTTGTACTAGTATATATACTAATACAAGTATATATACTACTATATATACTAGTATAGACTAGTATATATACTTGTACTAGTTTATATACTCATACTAGTACATTCTAGTACTAGTGTACATATACTAGTATATATACTAATATATACTAGTACTAGTATATATATTAGTATATCTACTAGTATACTAGTATATTCTAGTATATATACTAGTACTAGTATATATTAGTATATATACTAGTACTAGTATATATACTAGTATATATACTTTTACTAGAATATACACTAATACAAGTTTATATACTTCTATATAAACTAGTATATACACTAGTACTAGTATATATACTAGTACTCGTATATATACTAGTACTAGTATATACTATTAGATATACTAGTATATATACTAGTACTAGTATATACAAGAATATAAACTAATATTTACAATACTATTAGTATATATACTAGTATATACTAGTACTAGTATATACACTAGTATATATAATAGTACTAGTATATACTAGTACTAGTATATATACTAGTATATACTAGTACTAGTATATATAGTAGTATATATACTAGTATAGACATGTATATACACTTGTACTAGTATATAAACTTATACAAGTATATATACTACTATATATATTTGTATATATACTAGTACCAGTCTATACTAGTATATATATACAAGTACTAGTACTAGTACTAGCATATATACTAGTATATAGAACTAGTATATACTATTAAATATACTAGTAAATCTACTAGTACTAGTATATACTAGTATATATACTAGTACTAGTATATATTAGTATATATACTAGTACTAGTGTTTATACCAAGATATATACTATTATACATACAAGTAGTATTCATACTAGTACTAGTATTTATATTAGTGCTAGCATATAGTAGTATATATACTAGTAATATATATACAAGTACTAGTACTAATACTAGTATATATACTAGTATATAGTACTAGTATATACTAGTATATATGCTAGTATATATACTAGTACTAGTATATACTAGTATATATACTAGTACTAGTATAAATTAGTATATATACTAGTACTTGTGTATATATTAGTATATATACTTGTATATACTAGTACTAGTACATATACTAGTATATACTAGTACCATTATATATACTAATACAATTATATGTACTACTATATATACTAGTATATATACTAGTACTAGTATATATACTAGTACTAGTATATATACTAGTCTTAGTATATACTAGTACCAGTCTATACTAGTATATATAATAGTCCTAGTATATACGAGTACTAAGATATACCAGTACTAGTACATACTAGTACTAGTATATACGAGTATATACTAGTAAATAGAAGTATACTAGTATATACTAGTACTAGTACTAGTACATATACTAGTATATATACTAGTTCATACTAGTATATACTAGTATATAAAAGTATATATACTAGTATATATACTAGTATATACTAGTATATACACATGTATATGAACTAGTACTTGTACTAGCACATACTAGTATAAACTAATACTCGTATATATAATAGTATAGACTAGTACTAGTATATACTAGTGTATGCTAGTACGTACTAGTATATATACTAGTATATACTAGTACTAGTATATACTTCTAGTACATACTAGTATATATACCAGTACATACTAGCACATACGAGTATATACTGGTATATATACTTGTATATACCAGTATATACTAGTACTAGTATATATATTAGTATATATACTAGTATATACTAGTATATATACTAGTACTAGTTTATATACTCGTACTAGTATATACTAGTATTTATACTAGTACGAGTACATACTCGCACTAGTATATACTAATATATATACTAGTACTAGTATATATACTAGTATAGACTAGTACCAGTATATGCAAGTATATGCTAGTACATACTAGTATATATACTAGTATATACTAGTACTAGTATATACTAGTACTAGTATATACTAGTATATACTAGTATATATATACTAGTACTAGTATATATTAGTATATATACAAGTATGTACTAGTATATACACAAGTATATATACTAGTATACTAGTATATATACTAGTACTAGTATGGATACTACTAAACTAGTATATGTACTAGTATAGATACTAGTACTAGTATGTACTAGTATATATACTAGTATATACTAGTATATACTACAATATATACTAGTATATATGCTAGTACTAGTAGTAGTATATATACTAGTATATGTTAGTATATAAGAATACTAGTATATACTATTATGTACTAGTATATATTAGTATATATACTAGTATATATTAATATATTATTAGTATATGTACTAGTACTAGTACTAAGATATACTAGTATATCTTAATATATATTAGTACTAGTATATACTAGTATATATACTAGTATATACTAGTACTAGTATATATCAGTACCAGTATATACCAGTACTAGTATATACCAGTATATACTAGTATATACTAGTACTAGTACTAGTATATACTAGTACTTGTACTAGTACTAGTATATACTGGTATATACTCGTACTAGTACTAGTACATATACTACTAATACATAATAGTATATACTAGTACTAGTATATAAACTAGTATATATACTAGTATATATACTAACATATACTACTATATACTAGTATATAAATATAGTACTAGTATAGTACTAGTATAGTACTAGTATATAATAATATATACTAGTACTAGTATATATACTAATATATATACTGGTATATATACTAATATATACTAGTATATATATACTAGTATATACTAGTACCAGTATATATACTGGTATATATACAAGTATATATACTAGTACATACTAGTACTAGTATATACTAGTACTAGTTTATATACAAGTATATATACTAGTATATACTACTACTAGTATATAGTATATACTGTTATACTAGTGCATATTAGTATATACGAGTATATACTAGTCTATACTAGTATATCTGCTAATACATACTCGTATATATACTAGTATGTATACTAGTACTAGTACTAGTATATATGCTAGTATATATACTAGTATATACTAGTACTAGTATATACTAGTCTATAAAAGTATATACTAGTATATACTAGTATATACAAGTATATATACTGGTATAAATACTAGTATTTACTAGTATATACTAGTATATGAACTAGTACCAGTACTAGTATATACTAGTATATACTAATAATAGTATTTACTACTATATATACCAGTATATACTAGAATATACTAATATATACTAGTATAAATATACGAGTATAAACTAATATATATACCAGTACATACGAGTATATACTCGTATATATACTAGTATATACTTGTATATACAAGTATATATCCTAGTATATACTAGTATATATACCAGTATATACTAGTATTAATATATATACTAATACTAGTATATATATACTAGTATTTGTA
This sequence comes from Amborella trichopoda, assembly GCF_054954075.1. Taxonomy (NCBI): domain Eukaryota; kingdom Viridiplantae; phylum Streptophyta; class Magnoliopsida; order Amborellales; family Amborellaceae; genus Amborella; species Amborella trichopoda. Next base: position 21,161,176 of record NC_142345.1, on the reverse strand, counting down.
TATATATACTAGTACTAGTATATACTAGTACCAGTATATATACTAGTATAGTCTAGTACTATATACTAGTATATATACTAGTAGTAGTACTAATACTAGTATATATAATACTAGTATATATACTACTATATACTAGCATTAGTATAAATTCTAGTACTAGTATATATACTATTATATACTAGTACTAGAATATATACGACTAGTATATATACTATTATATACTGGTACTAGCATATATACTAGTTTATATACTGATACATAGAGTATATACTAGTAGATACTAGTACTAGTGTATACTAGTATATATACTAGTATAAACTAGTACTAGTATATAATAGTATATACTAGTACTAGTATATATACTAGTAAATATACTAGTATATATACTAATATGTACTAGTATATATATACTAGTATATATTAATACTAGTATATACCAGTACTAGTATGTACTAGTATATACCAGTACTAGTATGTACCAGTATATATACTAGTACTAGTATGTACCAGTACTAGTATGTACTAGTACTAGTAGGTACTAGTACTAGTATATTCTAGTACTAGTATGTACGAGTACTAGTATGTACTAGTATATATAATAGTATATACTAGTACTAGTATATATATTAATATATATACTAGTACATATACTAATATATACTAGTATATATATACTAGTATATACTAGTACTAGTATATACTAGTACTAGTATGTACTAGTATATATACTGGTATATATACAAGTATATATACTAGTACATACTAGGACTAATATATACTAATACTAGTATATATACTAGTATATATACAAGTATATACTAGTACTAGTTTATACTAGTACTAGTATATATACTAGTATATACTAGTACTAGTTTATATACTAGTATATATACAAGTACATAGTATATATACTAGTATATATACTAGCACTAGTATATATTCTAGTATATATATATACTAGTACTAGTACATATACTAGTATATATACTTGTATATATACTTGTACTAGTGTACTTGTATATATATATACTAGTATATATACTAGTAAATATACTAGTATATATATTAGTATATATACTAGTATATACTAGTATATACTAGTATATATACTAGTACTAGTATATACTAGTATATATGCTATTACCAGTATATACTAAGATATATACTAGTACTAGTATATAGTAGTATATATACTACTACTAGTATTTATACTACTACTAGTATTTATACTAGTACTAGTATTTATACTAGTACTAGTATATACTAGTACTAGTGCTAGTACTAGTACATATACTAGTATATATACTAGTATATACTAGTATAAATACTAATATATTCTAGTACATACTAAAATATACTAGTATGCTAGTATTTATACTAGTATATATACTAGTATACTAGTACTAATATATACATATATATATACTAGTACTAGTATATACTAGTATATACTAATATATACAAGTATATATGTAGGAGTATACACTAATATTTAAACTAGTACATACGAGTACATACTGGTATATATACTAGTATATAGTAGTATAAACTAATATTTAAACTAGTACATACGAGTACATACTGGTATATATACTAGTATATAGTAGTATATATACTAGTACTAGTTTATATACTCGTAATAGTATATACTAGTACTAGTGTACATATATTAGTATATATACTAGAATATATTAGTATATATACTAGTATATATTCTAGTATACTAGTACTAGTATATACTAGTATATATACTAGTATATACTAGTACTAGTATACTAGAATATTTACTAGTATATATACTAATATACTAGTGTATTCTAGTATATATACTAGTATAAGTACTAGTATACTAGTACTAGTATATACTAGTACGAGTATATAAACTAGTACTAGCATATATACTAGCATAAACTAGTATATATACTAGTATATATATTAGTACTAGTACTAGTATATATACTAGTATATACTAATATATATACCAGTATGTACTCGTGTGTACTAGTGTATATATTAGTTTATACTAATACATATATACTGGTATATACTAGTATATATTAGTATATACTAGTATATAATAGTATATACTAGTATATACTTGTATAAACACTAGTATGTACTAGCAGTAGATACTAGTATTAGTATATACTAGTATGTACTAGCATATACTAGTATGTACTAGTACTAGTCTGTACTAGTATATATACTAGTATTAGTATATACTAGTATATACTAGTACTAGAACTAGTTCATATACTAGTATATATACTAATATATAGTAGTATAATATAGTACATATACTAGTATATATACTTGTTTATACTCCTATATACTAGTATATACTAGAATATACTAGTTCATACAAGTATATACTAGTATATACTAGTACTAGTGTATACTACTATATATATACTAGTACATACTAGTACTAGTATATACTAGTATATACTAGTACTAGTATGTACTAGTATATATATAAGTAGTATATACTGTTATACTAGTGCATATTAGTATATACGAGAATATACTAGTCTATACTAGTATATATACTGGTATAAATACTAGTATTTACTAGTATATATACTAGTATATGAACTAGTACCAGTACTAGTATATACTAGTATACTAGTATATACTAATAATAGTATTTACTAGTATATATACCAGTATATACTAGTATATACTAATATATACTAGTATAAATATACGAGTATAAACTAATACATATACTAGTACATACGAGTATATACTCGTATATATACTAGTATATACTTGTATATACAAGTATATATACTAGTATATACTAGTATATATACCAGTATATACTAGTACTAATATATATACTAATACTAGTATATATATACTAGTACTACTATATACTAGTACTAGTATATATATACTAGTACTAGTATATACTAGTACTAGTATATATACTAGTATAGACTAGTACTATATACTTGTATATATACTAGTAGTAGTACTAGTACTAGGATATATACTACTGGTATATATACTACTATATACTAGCACTAGTATATACAACGATATATATAATAGTATATACCAGTATACTAGTATATACTAGTATATACTCGTATATACTAGTATATATACTAGTATATATACTAGTACTAGTACTAGTACATGCACTAGTATATACACTAGTATATACTAGTATATTATTAGTATATGTACTTGTACCCGTACTAAGATATACTAGTATATAATAGTATATACTAGTACTAGTATATACTAGTACTTGTATATTTACTAGTATAGACTAGTATATATACTAATACTAGTATATATACTAGTATATATACTAGTATATACTAGTATATACTAGTACTAGTATATATACTAATATATACTAGTACTAGTATATATACTAGTATGTACTAGTATCTACTAGTATATATACTACTATATATACTAGTATATCTACTAGTACTAGTATATATTAGTATATATACTAGTACTAGTGTATATATTATTATATATACTAGTATATACTAGTACTAGTCAATATACTAGTATATATACTAGTACTAGTACATACTAGTACTAGTATATACTAGTACTAGTATATATACTATTATATATACTAGTATATACTAACATATATACTAGTACTAGTATAGATACTAATATATATACTAGTATATATACTAGTATATACTAGTATATACTAGTACTAGTATATATACTAATATATACTAGTACTAGTATATATACTAGTATGTACTAGTATATACTAGTATATATACTACTATATATACTAGTATATCTACTAGTACTAGTATATATTAGTATATATACTAGTACTAGTGTGTATATTATTATATATACTAGTATATACTAGTACTAGTCAATATACTAGTATATATACTAGTACTAGTACATACTAGTACTAGTATATACTAGTACTAGTATATATACTAGTATATATACTAGTATATACTAACATATATACTAGTACTAGTATAGATACTAGTATATAAACTAGTACATACAAGCATATACTAGTATATATACTAGTACTAATATATACTAGTATATATACTAGAATATACTAGTACTAGTATATATATTAGTATATACTAGTATATATACTTTTACTAGTATATATACTAATACAAGTATATATACTACCATATATACTAGTATATATACTAGTACTAATATATATACTAGTACTAGTATATACTAGTACCAGTCGATACTAGTATATATACTCGTATATACCAGTACTAAGATATACCAGTACTAGTATATACTAGTATATACGAGTATATACTAGTATATACAAGTATATACTAGTAAATATTAGTATATCAGTATATACTAATACTAGTATATATAAAGTAGTATACACTAGTATACTAGTATATACTTGTATATACTCGTATATACTAGTATATATACTAGTATGTATACTAGTACTAGTACTAACATATATGCTAGGATATATACTAGTATATACTAGTACTAGTAAATACTAGTTTATACAAGTCTATACTAGTATATACTAGTATATACAAGTATATATACTAGTATAAATACTAGTATTTACTAGTATATACTAGTATATACTAATACTAGCAATTACTAGTATATACTAGTATATTTTTATACTAGTATATATGCTAGTATAGACTAGTACTAGTATATACTAGTATATGCTAGTACATACTAATATATATACTAGTATATACTATTACTAGTATATACTGCTAGTACATACTAGTATATATACCAGTATATACTAGTATATACTAATATATACTAGTATATATATACTCGTATAAACTAATGTATATACTAGTACATACGAGTACATACTCGTATATATACTACTATATACTTGTATATATTAGTATATATATGAGTAAATACTAGTATATATACCAGTATATACTAGTACTAGTATATATACTAGGATATACTAGTACATATACTAGTATATATACTAGTATTTACTAGTTTATATACTAGTACTAGTATATACTAGTACTAGTACTTACTAGTATATACTAGTATTTACTAGTACTAGTACATACTAGTATATACTAGTATATACTAGTACTAGTATATACTAGTATATACTAGTACTAGTATATACTAGTACATATTTAGTAGTATGTACTATTTTACTAGTATATACTCGTATATACTAGTATATATACTAGTGTATATAATAATACTAGAACTAGTATATATACTAATATATACTAGTACTAGTATATACTAGTTTACACTAGTATATACTAGTATATCTTAGTACATACACGAGTATATACTAGTATATTATTAGTATATGTACCTTGTCTAGTAATAAGATATACTAGTATATCTTATTATATACTAGTATTAGTATGTACTAGTACTAGTATATACTAATACTAGTATATACTAGTACATACTATTGCTAGTATATATACTAGTATATACTAGTACTAGTATATATACTAGAATATATACTAGTATATACTAGTATATATATACTAGTATATATATACTAGTATATACTAGTATATATATACTAGTATATGTACTAGTATATACTAGTATATACATACTAGTATATATATACTAGTATATTAGTATATATACTTGTACTAGTATATACTAGTATATACTAGTATATATACTTGTACTAGTATATACTAGTATATACTAGTATATATATACTAGTATATTAGTATATATACTAGTATATTAGTATATATACTAGTATATATACTTGTACTAGTATATACTAGTATATACTAGTATATATATACTAGTATATTAGTATATATACTAGTATATATACTTGTACTAGTATATATTAGTACTAGTATATATTTACTAGTACTAGTATATATACTAGTATATACTAGTACATATACTAGTACATATACTAGTATATACTAGTATATATATACTAGTATATACTAGCACTTGTATATATGAGTATATAGTAGTATATACTATTATACTAGTATATACTACTATATATTTAGAAGTATATACTAGTATACTAGTATATACTAGTATATATGCTGGTGTATATACTAGTACTAATACTAGTATATACACCAGCATATAAACTAGTATATACTAGTATATACTGGTACTAGTATATACTAGTACTAGAAGATACTAAGATATATTAGTATATCTTAGTATATAATTGTACTAGTACATACTAGTATTTATACTATTATATACTAGCACTAGTATAAATACTAGTACTAGTATATATACTATTATATACTAGTACTAGTATATATACTATTATATGCTAGTACTAGTATATATACCATTAGTATATATACTAGTATATACTGGTACTAGCATATATACTAGTATATATACTGATACATAGTGTATGTACTAGTATATATACTAGTACTAGTATATACAAGTATATATACTAGTATATATACTTGTACTAGTACTAGTATATACTAATACTAGTACATACTAATATAAATACTAGTACTAGTATATACTAGTATATATATTAGTACTAGTACAAGTATATATACTAGTATATATACTAGTATATTCTAGTACTAGTATATATACTAGTATATACTAATACTAGTACATACTAATATATATACTAGCACTAGTATATATACTAGTACTAGTATATATTAGTACTAGTATATATACTAGTATATACTAGTACTAGTATATACTAGTATATATACTAGTACTAATATAAACTAGTACTAGTATATATACTAGTGCTAGTATATACTAGTATATATACTAGTATGTACTAGTATATACTAGTACTAGTATATATACTAACATATACTAGTATTAGTATATATACTAGTATATACTAGTACTAGTATATACTAGTATATATACTAGTACTAATATATACTAGTTCTAGTATATATACTAGTACTAGTATATATACTAGTACTAGTATATACTACTACTAGTATATATACTAACATATACTAGTACTAGTATAAATACTAGTATATACTAGTACTAGTATATATACTAGTATATATACTAATACTAGTATATACTAGTATATATACTAGTACTAGTGTATATATTAGTATATATACTAGTATATACTAGTACTAGTCTATATTCTAGTATATATACTAGTACTAGTACATATTAATACTTGTATATACTAGTATTTGTATAAATACTAGTATATAAACTAGTATATATACTAGTATATAGTTGTATATACTAATATATATACTAGTACTAGTATATATACTAGTATATAAACTAGTATATACTAGTATATAATAGTATATATACTAGAAATAATATATACTAGTATATATACAAGTATATACTTGTACCTGTATATATATTAGTATATACTAGTATATATACTTTTACTAGTATATATACTAATACAAGTATATATACTACTATATATACTAGTATATATACTAGTACTAGTATATATACTAGTACTAGTATATACTAGTACCAGTCGATACTAATATATATACTAGCATATACTAGTATATATACTAGTATGGACTGGTACTTGTATATACCAGTACAAAGATATACCAGTACTAGCATATACTAGTATATACAAGTATGTACCAGTACTAGTATATACGAGTATATACTAGTATATCAGTATATACTAGTACTAGTACATATACTAGTATATAAACTAGTATATACTAGTACTAGTATATATTAGTACTAGTATATACTAGTATATATAAAGTAGTATACACTAGTATACTAGTATATACTTCTATATACTCGTATATACTAGTATATATACTAGTATGTATACTAGTACTAGTACTAGTATACATGCTAGTATGTGTACTAGTATATACTAGTACTAGTATATACTAGTCTATACAAGTATATACTAGTATATACTAGTATATACAAGTATATATACTGGTATAAATACTAGTATTTACAAGTATATACTAGTATATATACTAGTATATGAACTAGTACTAGTACTAGTATATACTAGTATACTAGTATATACTAGTATATACTAATACTAGTATGTATATTAGTATATACTAGTATATATTAATACTAGTATATATGCTAGTATAGACTAGTACTAGTATATACTAGTATATGCTAGTACATACTAATATATATACTAGTATATACTAGGACTAGTATATACTGCTAGTACATACTAGTATATATACCAGTATATACTAGTATATACTAATATATCCTAGTATATATAGACTAGTATAAACTAATATATATACTAGTACATACGAGTATTTCCTCGTATATATACTAGTATATGCTTGTATGTACTAGTATATATACTAGTATATACTAGTGTATATACCAGTATATACTAGTACTAGTATATATACTAGGATATACTAGTACATATACTAGTATATACTAGTATATATACTAGTACGAGTATGTACTAGTACTAGTACATACTAGTATATACTAGTACTAGTATATACTAATACATATATAGTAGTATATACTAGTATACTAGTATATACTAGTATATACTCATATATACTAGTACTAGTATATACTAGTTTATACTAGTATATACTAGTATACATTAGTATATACACTAGTATATACTAGTATATTATTAGTATATGTTCTTGTACTAGTACTAAGATATACTAGTATATCTTACTATATACTAGTACTAGTATATACTAGTATTAGTATATACTAGTACTAATATATATCGATATACATACTAGTATTTACTAGTACTAGTATATACTAGTACTAGTATATATACTAGTATATACTTGTACATATACTAGAATATTTACTAGTATATATATACTAGTATATGCTAGTACTAGTATAGATTAATATATAGTAGTATATACTAGTATACTAGTATATACAACTATATATATAGTAGTATATACTAGTATACTAGTAGATACTAGTATATACTCGTATATACTAGTATATATACTAGTATATACACTAGTACGAGTACTAGTACATACACTAGTATATATACTAGTATATACTAGTATATACTATTACTAGTATATACTAGTTTATACTAGTATATACTAGTATATATTAGTATATATACTAGTATATACTAGTATATTATTAGTATATGTACTTGTACTAGTACTAAGATATCTAGTATATCTTAGTATATACTAGTACTAGTATATACTAATATATACTCGTATTAGTTTATACTAGTACTAGTATATACTAATATATATACTAGTATATACTAGTGCTAGTATATATACTAGTATATATACTAGTATATACTAGTACTAGTATATATACTAGTATATATACTAGTATATACTACTACTAGTATATATACTAATATATACTAGTACTAGTATATATACTAGTATGTACTAGTACTAGTATATATACTAATATATACTAGTACTATTATATATACTAGTACTAATATATACTAGTACTAGTATATATACTAGTATATATACTAGTACTAATATATATACTAGTACTAGTATATGTTAGTATATATACTAGTACTAGTATATACTAGTGTATATATATTAACATATACTAGTACTAGTACATATACTAGTATATATAGTAGTACTAGTGTATATATTAGTATATATACTAGTATATACTAGTACTAGTCTATATACTAGTATATATACTAGTACTAGTACTAGTATATACTAGTACTAGTATATATATACTAGTATATATACTTGTATATACTTGTATATACTAATATATATTCTAGTACTAGTATATACTAGTACTAGTATATATACTGGTATATAAACTAGTATATACTAGTATATATACTAGTATTAATATATACTAGTATATATACTAGTACTAGTAATATATTAGTATATACTAGTATATATACTTTTACTAGTATATATACCAATACAAGTATATATACTACTATATATACTAGTATATATACTAGTACTTGTATATATACTAGTACTAGTATATACTAGTACCAGTCGATACTAGTATATATACTAGTATATACTAGTATATATACTAGTATAGACTGGTACTTGTATATACCAGTACTAAGATATACCAATACTAGTATATACTAGTATGTACTAGTACTAGTATATACGAGTATATACTAGTAAATACTAGTATATCGGTATATACTAGTACTAGTACATATACTAGTATATAAACTAGTATGTACTAGTACAAGTATATACTAGTACTAGTATATACTAGTATATATAAAGTAGTATACACTAGTATACTAGTATATACTAGTATATATACTAGCATATATACTAGTACTAGTACTAGTATACATACTAGTATATATACTAGTATTTATAAAAGGGATTAAAAATATCGTTCATTATTTTTTGAAATTCAGATGGAGTATTCTTAAGGCCGAAAGGCATAACGTTCCACTCATATTGTCCGAAAGGGACATTGATGGCTGTTTTATATTTATCTTCTTCTTTTATCTGAATTTGCCAAAACCCAGATTTTAAATCGAATTTGGAGAAGATTACAGCATGTAATAATCTATCAAGTAAATCTTTTTTATTTGGAATGGGATATCTAATCCATTTTAAGACTTTATTAAGAGGTTTATAATTGATGACTAATCGAGGAACTCCTCGTTCCTGCTCAGCATTTTTATTGACATAAAAGGCAGAACAACTCCAAGGAGAAGAATTAGGACGTATTAATTTCTTTTGGAGTAGGTCATTTATTTCTATTTGACATGTTTGCAGTAATTCGGTATTCATTTGAATTGGTCTAGCTTTTGTTGGTATCTTTGTTTCACTAAAACTAGGTTCATATGGTAATCCTACAATATGTTGTTTTCTATGCCAAAAGGCATTTGGTAATTCATTACATATTTCTTTTTCAATAAAGCTTTTGAGATGTTGTATTTTTTGTATTATCTCAGGAGATTGGAGCTTTTCGCTGGTGAGCTTATGTTTGATTTCAAGTTGTAAAGATCCTAAGAAATTTTCTTTGTATTTCATATTCTGTTTAACAGTATTGATTTCTTTAATCTTTGGTTTCTCAAGAAATTCAAATCTAATAGGTGTACTATGTGTATTTGTTTCAAGACCAGTATGAGAAACTGTGCAGGATATAACAGAGTAAGAAAAGGGACGCCGAGGATTACAGCTTGACTGAGTCCTTTGACCATTATGAATGGAGTTGGAAAACAATGTCCTTCCGTACAGATTTTAGCATTGGATAATTTGTATTTGATAAAGAGTCTACTTCCATCAGCCGTATTGAGGATTTGAGTGGTCTTATCAAAATATTTTGTAGGGACTAATCCCTCATTAAGGCAATTCAGATCAGCACCTGAATCGACCAATGCTAAAGATTGGAATTCATATTCATCATTTATTACTATGGTTATTAATACAAACCATTTTTGTGTTATTACTCTATTTAGGACATTTACCGAATGTTTATTTGATGATTCGCCATGATTCATTTGTTCTAAATAATCATTGGGATGGTATGATTTGAGTAAATGATTGAATTCTACTATGTCTTCTTCAGTATGTATTTCGGAAGTATTATTATGAAGTTCGAGGATTTGAATCCTTGTTTTTAATTGGGATAATTCCATTTTTACGGTATTGACTTCGGTTTTGAGGTCAGCAATAGTAGGTTCTTTTTGGGTAGCTTCATGCTGACTGATCCTTTTCATGATATCAGAAAAATTATAATTATCAGGGGGTTTAACCAATGGTATCATTTTTCGCCCAGAATCTACCTTAAGTAACAACGTGTCTAGATTACAGTAAATATGAAAAGATTACTGAATTATAGACTATTAACTGTTGAAGAATAGTAAGATAATATAAAAATAAAATGACTAATATCGGAAGTACAGAAATATCAAATATGATCCACGACGTATGAGTATAATCGCAAATTTTAAATGTAAAGACAAATTTGAATTGCATAACTTACTGGTTACATATACAGAGACTTGCAAATTTCTTCCACTCAGGAGGATAATAAGAGGGATAGATTGCAATCACACATATTATATTTTTATCTAAAAGAAGTCATAGAAGTTACCGACTTTGATGATGTACAAATGTCGATGACCTGAATAAAATCTAACCTACTGTTTACATAATGGAGAAGAAGATAAGAAGGATGAAGAGAGGAGATAGTATGAGAAGAGATAATATGAGAAGCTATGCTTGCGTTTCTTCTTGAAGAGGCTTAGTCTTTCCTTGAATGCAGTCTGCCTCTCCTCTTGGCCGAAGTGGTTATTTATAGAGGACTTCTGATGGGGAGTGTGTGGTTGGCAGTAATTGCTTCGAGGTGAAGGAAATTCATGTGGCTCCTATGAGTTCCTTGTGGAGGAAGGAATCTAAAGATAAGGTTGCTGATGGCGAAGGTGGATACGTGGCGGAAGCAAGAGAGCTTTGGGTGTCGGTGATGGCGACCGGCGAATCTTTAGTACTGTGCAAGTAGGGCTTGTGCGTCATTGTGAAGAGAAGGAGACAATCCAACGGCTTTGTATTTTGTCTTATTCGTGAATAGTACGGAAAGGGAATCTTTACTGTGCTTCAGGATGTGACATCAAATGCATTGCTTCAATCTTTTACTGTTGAGAGGGAATCTTACACTATTTACTGTCTTGTCGTGGTTGGACGAAGGACATCTTTGCTTTATTGTTCTGTTGTCGTTTTATGCAGAAGGATGAAATGGAATCTTTATGCTGTAGTAATCTTTATGTATATACTAGTATATACTACTATTTATATACTAGTATATTCTAGTATATACTAGTATATTCTAGTATATACTAGTATATACATACTAGTATATATTAGTATATGTACTAGTATATATACTAGTATATATACTAGTATATACCTGTATATAAACTAGTATATATACTAGTACTAGTATATACTAGTATATACTAGTACTAGTTTATACTAGTATATATACTAGTATATATATAGTAGTATATACTAGTGTACTAGTATATGCTAGTATATATACTAATATATATACTAGTATATACTAGTGTATACTAGTGTATACTTGTATATACTAGTACCCAAGTATATAGTATTATATACTAGTCTACTAGTATATATACTAGTATATACTAGTGTATACTAGTGTATACTAGTATACATACTAGTATATACTAGTATATAAACAAGTATATGTACTAGTATATACTAGTACTAGTATATACTAGTACTGGTATATACCAATACTAGTATATACTAGTATATATGCTAGTACTGGTATATACCAGTACTAGTATATACTAGTATATATACTCGTATAAACTAGTACAAGTATATATACTAGTATATAGTAGTATATATACTAGTATATATAGGAGTACTAGTCTATACTAATATATATACTAGTAAATATACTAGTATGTACTAGTACTAGTACGTATACTAGTTTATATACTAGTACTAGTACATACTAATATATACTAGTATATATTAGTATATATACTAGTATACTAGTTTATATACTAGTATATATACTAGTACTAGTATTTACTAGTATATACTAGTACTAGTATATACTAGTATATATACTAATATATACTAGTACTAGTATATACAAGTACTAGTACATACTAGTGTATATACTAGTATATACTAGTACTAGTATATACTAGTATACTAGTATATACTAGTATATATATTGTAGTATATACTAGTATACTAGTATATGCTAGTATATATATAGTAGTATATACAAGTATACTAGTATATGCTAGTATATACTAGTACTAGTATATAGTTGTAAATTCTAGTATATACTTGTATATACTAATATATACTAGTATATATCCTAGTATATATACTAGTATATACCAGTATATGTACTAGTACTAGTATATACTAGTACTAGTATGTATTAGTATATATTAGTATATAAATAGTAGTATATACTAGTATACTAGTATATACTAGTATATACTCGTATATACTAGTATATATACTAGTATATGTACTAGTTTATATATTTGTATATATACTAGTATGTACTAGTACTAGTATATACTAGTATATATCCTAGTATAGATACTAATATATATATACTATTATATGTATTAGTACTAGTATATACTTGTATATATACTAGTATATGTATATTAGTATATACTAGTACTAGTATATACTAATAGATACTAGTACTAGTATATACTAGTATATACTAGTACTAGTATATACTAGTATATACTAGTACTAGTATACACTAGTATATATTTGTATATATACTAGTATATATACTAATATGTACTAGTATATATACTAGTACTAGTATATATACTAGTATACTAGTATATATATTAGTATATATACTAGTATACTCGTATATATACTAGTACTAGTATATACTAGTATATTTACTAGTATATACTAGTATATGCTAGTATTAGTATATTGTAGTTTATACTAGTATACTAGTATATACTAGTATATATTAGTATATTCTAGTATATATTAGTATATACTAGTATATTCTACTATATACTAGTATATACTAGTATTAGTATATACTAGTATATATACTAGTATATACTAGTATTTACTAGTACTAGTACTAATACATATACTAGTATATATACTAGTATATATTAGTATATATACTAGTATATATACTAGTATATACTAGTATATATACTAGTACTAGTACTAGTATATATACTAGTATACTAGTATACTAGTATATATACTTGTTTACTAGTATATATACTAGTATACTAGTATATATACTAGTACTAGTATGTACTAGTATATATTAGTATTAGTATATACTAGTATATATACTAGTATATACCAGTACTAGTATATATACTAGTATATACCAGTACTAGTATATACTAGGAGTATGTAGGAGTAGAAGCATGTGCTTCTGGATAAGTAATTTGATGTATTGGGGACTGTGATGGTGAACGGATATTTTGAGGTGAAGGTTGTCCTTCATTAAGGCAAGAGACAAGTGAACGCCTATTGCAAAGTACCGCCAAGGCCAGGAAGAGCCGCTTAGGGAAAATGCTGGGCCACTGAATGTCCAGATTGTCATTATTCGCAACCTACGGATGGCAAATTTAATAAGGAATGTAACTAGTAAAAATACAACTTCATCTCAAACACTTAGAGTAAAAAACAAAGAACAAATAGTTATAAATGACATCGAACATAATATTCAAAATTGGAACATACCTAAGGTACCAATTCATGACATTTATAATAAAGGATCATTCAGATTCAAAATGGGTTATGCCATTAAGACTGTAGAAGAAAGTTTATCGGTCACGCAAAATCAAGAAGACTTTCATCTACTGTCAAAGAAAATTATTGAAAAACATAAAAAACCTAATTTCAAATATTTACATATTGGATTAATTCAAATAGCCGTAAAACCTTTGACCCGATTAGGGTTGATTACTTCTGTGCTTGTATGCCTAAGAGATACAAGACACAAACTATTCACAAACTCGCTACTTGGCATGGTTGAATCCAGCCTCTGTAGTGGTCCCATATATTTCAACTGTTTTCCAAATTTTTCTGTTTCTTTAACTGACCCAAATATACTAGATATATTAACAATTATTTTAAAAACACATGGGTTTCATATGACCCAAGGATCTCAAAACTTGGCAATAGTTTATAGAATATATTATAAAGTCATGAACACCTTATGTCCAAATATTATGTAAATTGATCAAAAAGACCAAACTATTTTATTCCAAACAAACATGGAAAAATCAAATATGATTGTTTCCAAAACAATAAAATGGTCAGATATTAGACTACCACAGTCATGGGCCTTACAACATGCTAATCAACCTCAAGAGGTTCCTCAAAATCATATTCCTAATCAAATAGTAGAACATCCTGACGGTAATATTAAATTAAATTTCAACAATTACAAGTTCAAGATGATATTAATATCAACAGAAAAAGGAGTATTAAAAACAAAATACCGAGTAGAAAATCTTATTCTACTGATCCAAATATCATAATACTACCACCTCCTACTCAGTCCTCCTCAATACCTAGTTCAGACCTACAATTTCAAGGAATAAGGAGAACAACAGATATTAGACTACCACAGTCATGGGCCTTACAACATGCTAATCAACCTCAAGAGGTTCCTCAAAATCATATTCCTAATCAAATAGTAGAACATCCTGACGGTAATATTGAAATTAAATTTCAACAATTACAAGTTCAAGATGATATTAATATCAACAAAAAAAGGAGTATTAAAAACAAAATACCGAGTAGAAAATCTTATTCTACTGATCCAAATATCATAATACTACCACCTCCTACTCAGTCCTCCTCAATACCTAGTTCAGACCTACAATTTCAAGGAATAAGGAGAACAACAGATCATGTTGTTATTCCTACATATACAATTTCAAGGAATAAGGAGAACAACAGATCATGTTGTTACAAGCCAGATATAATAAATTCCTTAAAAAGGAAAAAGAAACAGAAGGATATTTTTTATGGTTAATAAGTAATTATCAACATCAACTTCATATCCCTTCTTCATTTGATGAAATTCAAACAATAGAAGTAAAAACCTATATAAGCACTGATGGTACTACCACTGCTAGTACCCATCCACCTGAAAAAAGTATTATACTTAAAACAAAAGTCCCAGCTAAGAATGAGCCTACTCAACCTCCATCCTTATATGATATAATTGCTACTCCATATAAAGTCTTACCTAAATAATTTGGTAAGAAACAAGAGTTAATACCTCATATTGTAGAACAAAATAATTATACCAATCTGTATATGCAATCCTTAGGAAAGCAAGCAGAAAGGATAGAAAGATTGGTCACCAAAGAACAACCTTCTGCTACACAAATACCCAAATCAGTTTTGTTCAAACCACCTCCAGAATTAAATAAAAATAAATTCCATATTGGAGATAATAATAAATCCCTTATGGATCAATTGATTCAAAATTATCCCAACTAGATATCTAAGGAATTTCTTCTCCAAAACTAATCATTCCTCCTTCATCCACACCACCTGAGTCCTCTGATAAAGGTAAAGCAAAAATACCAGAACATGAATCAATGATGCTTCAGGAAGAAGAACCAATCATAGAAGATACAATTCAAAATAAAAAAAAATCATTTATGGATACTACCCCCATTATAGAAACCATAAATAGAATAGCCTATGGAAAATACTGGTAACCAGTAACAGCCTTACCATACCATAAGAGACCCACACCTTTTGATATACAAATGGAAGAAGATGTCATACAACATGTAGTATCATACTCAGGAAGATCAATAGTAAATTGGCAAATAGATGGATTATCTGAATTAAAAATATTGGATGTTATGAGACATATGACTATGTATGCTTTTGCAAAAGGCAACCCTGATCAAGAGGTTGCAAAAGCAATTAGAAGACCCGAGAAGGTGTTCGATGGAAAAATCAAAGGCGGACAATATATCCTGCCATCGAGCAAAGATTTGTTTAGAAACCAAATTTTGAACATCTTTTTGCAAGATATCTTTGGCTGCTTTGCAGTCAGTACGTATTAAGAAATGTTGATTTAAAGTATCACTTTGAAATTTAGTCACACAGTGAACTATTGCGAACAGTTCCTTTTTTACCTTGGAATAATTTAATTGAGTAGTATTCCAAGCTTTGGAAGTATAACGAAGTAATTGTTCTTTCGAATCAATTTGTTGTTTTAGAATTCCACCTAGACCTTTATCAGATGCATCACATTCAATGATTTTGAAAGCAGTTGGATGTAGAAGGGAGAGAAATTCTAGTGTTTTTACCTTCTGTTTAATTACATGTACTGCTCGAGTATGGGTATTTGTCCATGGTGGAGGATTCTTTTTGAGTCAATCATATAAAGGCTTAGAATCTAATGCAAGAATAGGATAAAAATCACTAACATAATTTAAAGATCCTAAGAATCTTTGAAGTTCCCTTTTATCAAGTATTTGATAGGGGAATTTATCAACAAATTGTATTGATCTATCTATGGGAACGATACTTAGTATATATACTAGTATATACTACTAGTATATATACTAGTACTAGTATATACTAGTATATATATAGTATTATATACTAGTATACTAGTATATACTAGTATATACGAGTATATACTAGTATATACTAGTATATACTAGTATATATACTAGTATATGTACTAGTACTAGTACGAGTATATACTAGTATACTAGTATATACTAGTATATATTAGTACTGGTATATACTAGTACTGGTATATACTAATACAAGTATATACTAGTACTGGTATATACTAGTACTGGTATATACTAGTACTGGTATATACTAGTACTGGTATATACTAGTGCATATACTAGTATATATACTAGTATATACTAGTACTAGTATATATACTAGTATAGACTAGTACTAGTGTATATACTATTATATATACTAGTATATACTAGTACTAGTATATATACTAGTATATACTAGTACTAGTCTATACTAGTATATATACTAGTATATACACTAGTACTAGTATATACTAGTATATAGTACTAGTATATATACTAGTACTAGTATATACTAGTATATATACTAGTATATACACTAGTACGAGTATATACTAGTATATAGTACTAGTATATACTAGTATTTATACTAGTGTATACTAGTACTAGTATATATGCTAGTATAGACTAGTACTAGCATACACTAGTATATATACTAGTATATATACTAGTACTAGTATATACTAATATACAAACTAGTATATATACTAGTACTAGTATATACTAATACTAGTATATACTAGTACTAGTGTATATACTAGTATATACACTAGTAATAGTATATATACTAGTATATATACTAGTACAACTAGTATATATACTAGTATATACTAGTACATACTAGTATATATATTAGTACATACTAGTATATATACTAGTATATACTAGTACTAGTATATACGAGTACTAGTGTATATTAGTACAAGTGTATACTAGTATATACTAATACTAGTATATATTAGTATATATACTAGTATACACTAATACTAGTATATATACTAGTATATACTAGTATATATATATACTAGTATATGCTAGTACATACTAGTATATAAACTAATATATACTACTACTAGTATATACTGCTGGTACATACTAGTATATATACACGTATATACTAGTATATATATTAGTATATACTAGTATATATACTAGTATATACTCATAAATATACTAGTATATTTTAGTATATATACTAGTATAAATACTAGTATATACCAATATATATATTAGTATATACTAGTACTAGTATATATACTAGTATATATTAGTACTAGTATATATCATAGTATTAGTATATACTAGTATATACTAGTACTAGTATATACTAGTACTAGTATATACTAGTCTATATTAGTACTAGTTTATACTAGTACTAGTATGTACTAGTACATACTAGTGCTAGTATATACTAGTACAAGTACTAGTACATACTAGTACTAATACTAGTACTAGTATATACTAGTACTAGTATGTACTAGTACATACTAGTATATACTAGTACATGTACTAGTATATACTAGTACATGTATTAGTATATACTAGTACATGTACTAGTATATACTAGTATATACTAGTACGTACTAGTATATACTAATATGTACTAGTACTAGTATATACTAGTACTAGTATATACTAGTACTAGTATATACTAGTATACTAGTATTTACTAGTATATACTAGTACTTGTACTAGTATATACTAGTATACAAATATACTAGTATATTTGTATATACTAGTACACTAGTATATTTGTATACTAGTATCCTAGTATACTAGTATACTAGTATACTAGTAGCGACTACAACTATGTACTAGAATACATACTTGGAGTATAAGTAGTACATACTAGTATGTACTAGTAGTAGTAGCAGTAGTATGTACTCGTAGTGCTAGTGTTACTAGTAGTACTTACTACTACGACTAATATACTAGTATATACTAGTACATGTACTAGTATATACTAGTATATACTAGTACTAGTATATACTAGTATATACTAGTGCTAGTATATACTAGTACGAATACTAGTATATACTAGTACTAGTATATAATAGTACATGTATTAGTATTTAGTAGTATATACTAGTACATACTGGTATGTACTAGTATATACTAGTATGTACTAGTACTAGTACATACTAGTACTAGTACATACCAGTATATACTAGTATATACTAGTACATACGTATGTGTTAGTACAAGTATATACTAGTCTATACTAGTATATACTAGTACTAGTATATACAAGTACTAGTATATACTAGTATATATATTAGTTTATATAATAGTATATACTAGTATAGCAGGATATACTAGTATATCCTAGTATATACTAGTCTATATACTAGTATACTAGTATACTAGTATATACTAGTATACTAGTATATGTACTAGTATATACTAGTATACTAGTATATAGACTAGTATATACTAGGATATACTAGTATATACTAGTATATATACTAGTATATATACTAGTATATACTTGTATACTAGTATATACTAGTCTACAAATATACTAGTATATTTGTATGTACTACTATACTAGTATATACTAGTATACTAGTATACTAGTATATACTAGTATACTAGTATACTAGTATACTAGTATATTTGTATACTAATATATACTAGTATATACTCGTATACTAGTTTACTCGTATACACTAGTATATACTCGTATACACTAGTATATACTCGTATATACTAATATATACTCGTATACTAGTATATATTAGTATACTAGTATACTAGTATACTAGTATATCCTCGTATATACTAGTATATATACTAGTATATATTAGTATACTAGTATATACTAGTATATACTCGTATACTAATATATACTCGTATACTAGTATATACTAGTATACGAGTATATACTAGTATACGAGTATATACTAGTATATATTAGTATACAAATATACTAGTTTACTAGTATACTAGTATACTAATATATACTAGTATAGTAGTATATACCAGTATACTAGTATACTAGTATATACTAGTATACTAGTATACTAGTATACTAGTCTACTATTATAGACTACAACTATGTACTAGAATACATACTTGGAGTATGAGTAGTACATACTAGTATGTACTAGTAGTAGTAACAGTAGTATGTACTTGTAGTGCTAGTGTTACTAGTATACTAGTATATACTTGTATATTTACTAGTTTGTACTAGTATATACTAGTATATATACTAGTATACTAGTATATATACTAGTATATACTAGTATACTAGTATATACTAGTATACTAGTATATCTTAGTATATACTAGTATATAAATATACTAGTATATTTGTGTCTACTAGTATACTAGTATATTTGTATACTAGTATATACTAGTATATACTAGTATGGACTACAACTTGGTACTAGAATACATACTCTGAGTATGAGTAGTGCATACTAGTATGTACTAGTAGTAGTAGCAGTAGTATGTACTCGTATTGCTAGTGTTAGTAGTAGTACTTACTACTACGACTAGTACTAGTAGTACTTGTACTAGTACGTCTAGAACAAGTAGTACTCTTACAATTACAAGTAGTACGAGTACTACAACTACTGGTAGTAGTAGTATATGTATTAGTACTAGTATTAGTAGTATGTACTAGTACAACTACTAGCAGTACATAATACTAGTACATACTAGTAGTATAGAGAAGTAGTACGTACTAATATATACTACCCGTACTAGTACATAATATAATAGTACTAGTACTACTGCTAGTATCAGTATTACTAGTAGTACATACTAGTATGTATTACTTGTACTAGTATTAGTAGTACTAATATGTACTAGTAGTATGTACTAATATGTACTTGTGGTGCTAGGGTTACTAGTTGTACTTACTACTACGAGTAGTAGTAGTAGTACTTGTACTATTACGAGTAGTACTTGTACAACTACGAGTATTACTAGTAGTACATACTACAACTTGTCGTACATACTACTACTAGTAGTACTAGTAGAACTAGTGCTACATGTACTACTAGTACTTGTATTAGTAGTACTATTATGTACCAGTAGTAATAGCACTACTAGTACAGATTAGTACTAGTAGTGTTTCTAATACTAGTATGTACTAATAGTGCTAATATTACTAGTAGTACTTACTACTACGAGTAGTACTTGTACAACTACGAGTAGTACTAGTAGTACATGTACTACTACAAGTAATACGAGTAACACTAGTAGTACAAGTAATACTAGTAGTACATACTACTACTAATAGTACTAGTAGAACTTGTTCTACATGTACTACTAGTATGTACTAGCAGTACATAATTGTAGTATTAGTACTAATACTAGTAGTATTAGTACTAGTACTAGAAGTACTAATTCTACTAGTAGTACATACTAGTACTTACTACTATGTACTACAAGCATGTACTTGAATACATACTTGAAGTATTAATAGTACATATTAGTATGTACTAGTAGTAGTAGTAGTAGTATGTACTAGTAGTGCTAGTATTACTAGTAGTACTTACTACTACTCGTAGTAGTACAAGTTCTACTAGTACTACTTATAAAGTACTACTAGTAATACTAGCACTGCTAGTACATACAACTACTACTACTACTAGTACATACTAGTGTTTACTACTAATATTCCATGTATGTATTCTAGTACATACTTGTAGTATATACTAGTAAGTACTATTTGTACTAGTATGTACTACTAGTAGAATTAGTACTGTTAGTGCTAGTACTAATACTAGTAGTATTAGTACTAATACTACTAGTATTAATACTAATACAACTAGTATTAGTATTAATACTACTAGTGTGTACGGCTAGTACATACTAGTAGGACATACTACTAGTACATAATAGTACTACTAATACTAGTATTAGTAGTACATATCAGTATGTACAACTAGAAATACTAGTACTACCAGTAGTACTAGTTGTAGTAATATTACGTATTAGTACGGGTAGTATATATTGGTATGTACTACTTATTTATACTACTAGTACTACTAGTATGTACTAATAATATGTACTAAAAGTAGTTGTACTAGTACATTTTACTAGTACTACTAATAGTACATGTACTACTGTTAATAGTAGTTGTATTACTCGTACTACTTGTAGTAGTAAAAGTACTACTAATACCACTCGTACTAGTACAAGTAATACTCGTAGTAGTACACATACTACTCGTACTACGCGTAATAGCAAGTACTACTAGTAATACTAGAACTACTAGTACATACTACTACTACTACTATTAGTACATACTAGTATGTACTACTAATACACCAAGTATGCATTCCAGTACAAACTTTTAGTAAATACTAGTAAGTACTAATAGTACTAGTATGTACTACTAGTAGAATTAGTAGTTCTAGTACTAGTACTAATACTACTAGTATTTGTACTAATACTACTTGTATGTACTGCTAGTACATACTAGGAGTACATGTAGTAGAACTAGTTCTACTAGTACTACTAGTAGTAGTATGTACTACTAGTAATACTGGTACTACTCGGAGTAGTACAAGTACTACTCGTAGTAGTAAGTACTACTAGAAATACTAGCACTACTAGTACATACTCCTAGTACTAATAGTACGTACTAGTATGTACTACTAATACTCGTACATACTAATTCTAGTACATACTAGTAAGTACTATTAGTACTAGTATGTATTACTAGTAGAATTAATACTTTTAATACTTGTAGTACATGTAAAACTAGTTCTATTAGTACTACTAGTAGTAGTATGTACTACTAGTAATAGTCGAACTACTCGTAGAAGTAGAAGTACAACTGGTACTACTCGTAGTAGTACAAGTACTACTAGTACTACTCGTAGTAGTAAGTACTACTAGTAATACTAGCACTACTAGTACATAGTAGTACTAGTAACACTACTAGTACTAGTATGTACTAGTGGTGCTAGTACTAGTAGTACATACTACTCGTACATAGTAAATACTACTAATAGTAAGACTAGTATTACATACTAGTATGTACTACTAGTAGTAGTAATATTTTGTACAAATACGGGTAGTATATATTAGTTTGTACCACTTGTCTATACTATTAGTACTATTAGTATGTACTAATAATATGTACTAGTAGTAGTTGTGTAGTACATACTACTAGTACTACTACTTGTACATGAACTAATACTGCCAGTAGTTGTAGTACTCGTCCTACTTGTCGTAGTACAAGTACTATTCTAGTACTATTCGTAGTAGTACAAGTACTATTAGTACTACTAGTACTAGTCGTAGTAGTGCAAGTACTACTAGCACTACTCGTAGTAGTACAAGTACTACTAGTACAACTCGTAGTAGTAAGTACTACAAGTAATAATAGCACTACTAGTACATATTACTACTTTTACTATTAGTACATACTAGTATGTACTACTAATACTCCAAGTAGGTACTATTTGTACTAGCATGTACTACTAATAGAATTAGTACTTCTAGTACTAGTACTAATACTAATAGTAGCAGCACTAATACTACTAGTATGTACTGCTAGTACATACTAGTAGTACATGTAGAACTAGTTCTACTTGTACTACTAGTAGTAGTATGTACTACTAGTAATACTCTTACTACTCGTAGTAGTACAAGTACTACTCCTAGTAGTACAAGTACTATTAGTACAACTCGTAGTAGTACAAGTACTACTAGTACTACTCGTAGTAATACAAGTGCTACTAGTACTACTCGTAGTAGTAAGTAATACTAGTACATACTAGTACTATTAGAACTAATACTACTAATATGCAATGCTAGTACATACTAGTAGAACATGTAGAATTACTTCTACTAGTACTACTAGTAGTAGTATGTACTACTAGTAATACTCGTAGTAGTAAGTACTACTTGTAATACTAGTACATACTACTACTATTAGTACAAACTAGTATGTACTACTAATACTCCAACTACGTATTCTAGTACGTACTTTTAGTACATACTTGTAAGTACTATTTGTACTAGTAGTTACTACTAATAGAATTAATACTTCTAGTACTAGTACTAATACTATTAGTATTAGTACTAATACTAATAGTATTAGTACTAATACTACTAGTATGTACTGCTAGTACGTACTAGTAGTACATGTAGAACTACTTCTACTAGTACTACTAGTAGTACTATGTACTACTAATAATACTCGTATTACTCGTAGTAGTATAAGTACTACTAGTACTACTCGGAGTAGTAGAAGTACTACTCGTAGTAGTAAGTACTACTAGAAATACTAGCACTACTAGTACATACTCCTACTACTACTAGTACATACTAGTATGTACTACTAATACTCCAAGTATGTATTCTAGTACATACTAGTAAGTATTATTAATACTAGTATGTACTACTAGTAAATTAGTACATCTAGTATTAGTACTAATCCTATTAGTATTAGTACTAATACTACTAGTATGTACTGGTAGTACGTACTAGTAGTAGATGAAGAACTACTTCTACTAGTACTACTAGTAGTAGTATGTACTACTAATAATAAGCGTACTACTCGTAGTAGTACAAGTATCACTAGTACTACTCGGAGTAGCACAAGTACTACTCGTAGTAGTACAAGTACTACTAGTACTACTCGGAGTAGCACAAGTACTACTCGTAGTAGTAAGTACTACTAGAAATACTAGCACTACTAGTACATACTCCTACAACTACTAGTACATGCTAGTATGTACTACTAATACTCCAAGTATGTATTTTAGTACGTACTTATAGTACATATTAGTAAGTACTATTAGTACTAGTTTGTACTACTAGTAGAATTAATACTTCTAGTACTTGTACTAATACTAGTAGTATTAGTACTAATACTACTAGTATGTACTGCTAGTACATACTAGTAGTACATGTAGAACTAATTCTACTAATACTACTAGTAGTAGTATGTACTACTAGTATTACTCGTGCTACTCGTTGTAGTACAAGTACTACTAGTACTACCCGGAGTAGTACAAGTACTACTCGTAGTAGTAAGTACTACTTGTAATACTAGCACTACTAGTACATACTAGTACTAGTTACTAGTACCAGTAACTAGTACTAATAATTAGTACTAGTATGTATTAGTAGTGCTAGTAGTACTAGTCGTAGTAATATTATGTACTAGTACGGTAGTATATAATAGCATGCACTACTTGTCTATACTACGAGTACTACTAGTATGTACTAATAATATGTACTAATAGTAGTTGTACTAGTACATACTACTAGTACTTGTACTACTACTACCAATAGTTGTAGTACTCGTGCTACTCGTAATAATACAAGTACTACTATTACTACGAGTAGTTGTACAAGTATTACTAGTACTACGAGTAGTAGTAAGTACTACTAGTACTACTTGTAGTAGTAAGTACTACTAGTAATACTAGTACTACTAGTAATACTAGTACTACTAGTACATACTAGTATGTACTACAAATACTCTAAGTATGTATTCTAGTACATACTTGTAGAACATACTAGTAAGTACTATTAATACCAGTATGTACTACTAGTAGAATTAGTACTTCTAATACAAGAATACATACTACTAGTATTAATACTAATACTACTTGTATGTACTGCTAGTACATACTAGTAGTACATGTAGAACTAGTTCTATAAGAAGTAGTATGTGCTACTCATAATAGCAAGTACTACTAGCATTACTAGCACTACATGTACATACTAATACTAGTAGAATTAGTACTTCTAAGACTAGTACTAATACTACTAGTATGTACTGTTAGTACGTACTAGTAGTACATGTAGAATTAGTTCTACTAGTATTACAAGTAGTAGTATGCACTACTAGTATTACTCGTATTACTCGTAGTAGTGTAAGTACTACTAATAATACTCGTAGTATTACAACTACTACTAGTACTACTCATAATAGTAAGTACTACTAGTAATACCAGCACTACTAGTACATACTAGTACTAGTAACTCTACTAATACGATTATGTACTAGTAGTGCTAGTACTAGTAGTACATACTATTAATACATAATAGTACTACTAATACTATTACTAGTAGTACATACTAGTATGTACTACAAGTAATACTTGGACTCGCAGTAGTAATATTATGTACTAGTACGGGTAGGATATATTAGTATGTACTACTTGTCTATACTACTAGTACTATTAGTATGTTTTGCTAGTACATACTAGTCGTAGATAATAAACTAGTACTACTAGTAGTAGTATGTACTACTAGTAATACAAGGACAACTCGTAGTAGTAGTACTAGCACTACTAGTACATATTACTATTAGTAATACTAACACTACTAGTACATACTACTACTACTAGTACATACTCGTATGTACTAATAATACTCCAAGTATGTATTCTAGTGCATACTTGTAGTACATACTAGTAAGTACTATTAGTCTTAGTATGTACTACTAGTAGAATTAGTACTTCTAGTACTAGTACTAATACTACTATATGCACTGCTAGTACATACTACTAGTACATGTAGAACTAGTTCTATTAATACTACTAATAGTAGTATGTACTATTAGTAATACTCGTAATCGTACAAGTACTACTAGTAGTAGTACAAGTACTACTAGTAGTAGTAAGTACTACTAGTAATACTAGTACTGCTAGTACATACTAATACTAATACACTACTAGTACTAGTATGTACTAGTAGTGCTAGTACTAGTAGTACATACTACTAGTACATAATGGTACTACTAATACTAGTTCTAGTAGTACATACTAGTATGTACTATAGCAGTACATAGTAGTATGTACTACTAGTGTTACTAGTACTTGCAGTAGTACTAGTAGTAGTAATATTATGTACTACTATAGTTTATCTTCTAGTACTACTACTAGTACATGTACTACTACTTCCAAGAGTTGCAGTACTCATACTACTCGCAGTAGTACAAGTAATACTAGTACTACTCGCAGTAGTATAAATACTACTAGTACTACTCATAGTAGTAAGTACTACTAGGAATACTAGCACTACTAGAATATACTACTGCTACCACTACTAGTACATACTAGTATGTACTACTAATACTCCATGTATGTATTCTAGTAAATACTTGTAGTACATACTTGTAAGTACTATTAGTACTACTTTGTACCACTAGTAGAACTAGTACTTCTAGTACTAGTACTAATACAACTAGTAATAATACTAATACTACTAATATGTACTGCTAGTACATGGTAGTAGTACATGTAGAACTAGTTCTACAAGTACTATTAGTAGTAGACTACTAGTATTACTCGTACTACTCGAAGTAATACAAGTCTTACTAGTACTACTCGGAGTAGTACAAGTTTTACTCGTAGTAGTAAGTACTATTAGTAATACTAGCACTTATAGTACATACTAGTACTAGTAACACTACTAGTACTAGTATGTACTAGTAGTGTTAGTACTAGTAGTATATACTACTAGTACATAATAGTACTACTAATACTAGTACTAGTAGTACATACTAGTATGTACTACTAGTAATACTAGTACTAGCAATAGTACTACTAGTAGTAATATTATGTACTAGTACGGTAGTATATAATAGTTTGTACAACTTGCCTATACTACTAGTATGAACTAATAATATGTACTAATAGTAGTTGTACTAGTACATACTACTAGTACTACTACAATCAGTAGTTGCAGGACGCGTACTACTCGTAGTAGTACAAGTACAACTAGGACTACTCGTAGTAGTACAAGTATTACTAGTACTACTTGTGGTAGTAAGTACTACTAGTAATACTAGCACAACTAGTACATACTACTACTATTACTAGTAGTACCTACTAGTATGTACTACTAATACTCCAAGTATGTATTCTATTACATACTAGTAAGTCGTATTAGTGCTAGTATGTACTACTAATAGTATTAGTACTTCTAGTACTAGTACTTATACTACTTGTATTAGTACTAATACTACTAGTATATACAGCTAGTACATACTAGTAGTACATGTAGAACTAGTTCTACTAGTACTACTAGTAGTAGTATGTACTACTAGTAATACGTGTACTACTAGTAGTAGTACAAGTAGTACTTGTACTGCTCTACTAGTATTACTCGTAGTAGTACAAGTACTACTTGTACTACTCGCAGTAGTAAGTAATAATAGTACTACTAGTACATACTACACTACTAGTACTGGTATGTACTAGTAGTGTTAGTACTTGTAGTACATACTACTAGTGCATAATAGTACTTCTAATACTAGTACTAGTAGTACACTAGTAGTACATACTTGTAAGTACTACTAGTAGTACTAGTACTAATAGTACTAATATTATGTACTAGTACGGGTAGTATATATTAGTATGTACTACTTGTCTATACTACTAGTATGTACTGCTAGTACATACTAGTAGTAGTATGTACGACTAGTAATACTCGTACAACTCGTAGTAGTACTACCAGTACTACTCGTAATAGTAAGTACTACTAGTAATACTAGAACTACTAGTACATAATACCACTACTAGTACATACTCTTATGTACCATTAATACTCCAAGTATGTATTCTAGTACATACTTTTAGTACTTACTAGTACATACTATTAGTACTAGTATGTACTACTAGTAGAATTAGTATTTTTAGTACTAGTAGTATTAGTACTATTATTATTACTAATATTATTGATATGCACTGCTAGTACATACTAGTAGTATATGTAGAACTAAGTCTACTAGTACTACTAGTAGTAGTATGTACTACTAGTAGTAGTATGTACTACTAGTAATACTAGTACATACTAATACTAATAACACTACTAGTACTAGTATGTACTAGTAATTCTAGTACTAGTACGAGTAGTATAAATTAGTATGTACTACTTGTCTATACTACTAGTACTACTAGTATGTACTAATAATATGTACTAGTAGTAAATGTACTAGTACATACTACAAGTACTACTACTAGTATATGTACTACTACTTCCAGTAGTTGTAGTACTCGTACTACTCGTAGTAGTATAAGTACTACTAGTACTACTCATAGTAGTAAGTACTACTGAGAATACTAGCACTACTAGTACATACTACTGCTACCACTACTAGTACAAACTAGTATGTACTACTAATACTCCAAGTATGTATTCTAGTACATACTTGTAGTACACACTAATAAGTACTATTTGTACTAGTATGTACTACAAGAAAAATTTGTACTTCTAGTACTAGTTCTACTAGTCCTACTAGTAGTAGTATGTACTATTAGTAATACTAGTACTACTCGTCGTAGTACAACTACTACTAGTACTACTCGTAGTGGTACAAGTACTACTAGTACTACTCGTAGTAGTAAGTACTACTAGTAATACTAGCACTACTAGTACATACTAGTACTAGTAACACTACTAGTACTAGTATGTACTAGTTGTGCTAGTACTAATAGTACATACAACTAGTACATAGTAGTACTACTAATACTAGTACTAGTAGTACATACTAGTTTGTACTACTAATAATACTAGCACTAGCAGTAGTACTAATAGTAGTAATATTATGCATTAGTACGAGTAGTATATATTAGTGTGTACTACTTATCAATACTACTGCTTGTACTAATAATATGTACTAGTAGTAGTTGTACTAGTACATACTACTAGTACAACTAGTATCAGTAGTCGTAGTACTCGTACTACTTGTAATAGTACAAGTACTACTAGTACTACTCGTACAAGTAGTACTAGTATTACTAGTATTACTAGTAGTACAAGTATTACAAGTATTACTAGTAGTACAAGTATTACTAATAGTACTTGTTCTACAACGAGTAGTACTAGTAGTACTTGTAGATATAGTTCTACATGTACTTCTAGTATGTACTAGCAGTACATACTAGTAGTAATAGTACTAATACTAATAGTATTAGTACTAGTACTAAAAGTACTAATTCAACGAGTAGTACATACTAGTACTAATAGTACTTGCTAGTATGTACTAAAAGTATGTACTAGAATACATAGTTGGAGTATTAATAGTACATACTAGTATGTACTAGTAGTAGTAGTAGTAGTATGTACTAGTAGTGCTAGTACTACTAGTAGTACTTACTACTACGAGTAGTACTAGTAGTATTTTTACTACTACGAGTAGTACGAGTACTACAACTACTAGTAGTTTCTACTAGTACAACTACTACTACTAGTACATATTATTAGAACATACTAGTAGTACTAGTAGTATAGACAAGTAGTACGTACTAATATATACTACCCGTATTAGTACATAATATTACTACTAGTACTACTACTTGTACTAGTATT
Source organism: Amborella trichopoda (assembly GCF_054954075.1). Taxonomy (NCBI): domain Eukaryota; kingdom Viridiplantae; phylum Streptophyta; class Magnoliopsida; order Amborellales; family Amborellaceae; genus Amborella; species Amborella trichopoda. The sequence goes on along the minus strand of NC_142345.1, from coordinate 21,129,837 downwards.
ACTAGTAGTACATACTAGTACATTCTAGTACAAATAGTTTTACTAGTACTACTTCTAATACTTGTATTACTAGTAGTACATACTAGTATGTACTTCTAGTACTTGTATTAGTAGTACTATTATGTACTAGTAGTATGTACTACTAATACTTGCACTACAGGTACATACTAATATGTACTAGTAGTGCTAGTCTTACTAATAGTACTTACTACTACGAGTAGTACTAGTAGTACTTGTACTACTACGAGTAGTACTAGTAGTACTTGTACTACTACGAGTAGTACGAGTATTACAAGTACTATATTCTACTCCTAGTTGTACTAGTAGAACTAGTTCTACATGTACTCATAGTACGTACTAGCAGTACATACAAGTAGTATTCGTACTAAAATTAGTAGTACAAATTCTACTAGTAGTACATACTAGTACTAATAGTACTTACTAGTATGTACTACAAGTATGTACTAGAATACATACTTGGAGTACAAGTAGTACATACTAGTATGTACTAGTAGTAGTAGTACTAGTAGTATGTACTAGTAGTGTTATTATTACTAGTAGTACTTGCTACTAGAAGTTGTACTAGTAGTACTTGTACTACTACGAGTAGTACTAGTAGTACTTGTACTACTACGAGTAATACTAGTAGTACTTGTACTACAACGAGTACTTTAACTACTCGTAGTAGTAGTACATGTACTAGTAGTAGTATTAGTAGTATGTTCTAGTACAACTACTACTAGTACATAATATTAGTACATACTAGTAGTACTAGTAGTATAGACAAGTAGTACAGACTAATATAAACTATCCGTACTAGTACTTAATATTACTATTACTTGTAGTACTGCTAGTACAAGTATTACTAGTAGTACATACTAGTATGCTAGTATGTACTACTAGTACCAGTACTAGTAGTACTATTATGTACTAGTAGTATGTAGTACTAGTACGTACTAGCACTAGTAGTGTTACTAGTACTAATATGTATTAGTAGTGCTAGTATTACTAGTAGTACTTACTACTACAAGTAGTACTAGCACTAGTAGTGTTACTAGTACTAATATGTATTAGTAGTGCTAGTATTACTAGTAGTACTTACTACTACAAGTAGTACTAGCACTACTACGAGTAGTACGAGTATTACTGGTAATAGATATTACTAGTAGTAGTACTAGTAGAACTAGTTCTGCATGGGCTATAAGTATGTACTAGCAGTACATACTAGTAGTATTAACACAAATACTAGTAGTAATAGTACTAGTACTAGAAGTACTAATTCTACTAGTAGTACATACTAGTACTAATAGTACTTACTAGTATGTACTACAAGTATGTACTAGAATACATACTTGGAGTACAAGTAGTACATATTAGTATGTACTAGTAGTAGTAGTACTAGTAGTATGTACTAGTAGTGTTATTATTACTAGTAGTACTTGCTACTAGAAGTTGTACTAGTAGTACTTGTACTACTACGAGTAGTACTAGTAGTACTTGTACTACTACAAGTAATACTAGTAGTACTTGCACTTCAACGAGTACTTTAACTACTAGTAGTAGTAGTACATGTACTAGTAGTAGTATTAGTAGTATGTTCTAGTACAACTACTACTAGTACATAATATTAGTACATACTAGTAGTACTAGTAGTATAGACAAGTAGTACAGACTAATATAAACTATCCGTACTAGTACTTAATATTACTACTTCTTGTAGTACTGCTAGTACAAGTATTACTAGTAGTACATACTAGTATGCTAGTATGTACTACTAGTACCAGTACTAGTAGTACTATTATGTACTAGTAGTATGTAGTACTAGTACGTACTAGCACTAGTAGTGTTACTAGTACTAATATGTATTAGTAGTGCTAGTATTACTAGTAGTACTTACTACTATAAGTAGTACTAGTAGTACTAGTAGTACTACAAGTAGTACTTGTACTACTACGAGTAGTATTAGTAGTACTTGTACTACTACGAGTAGTACGAGTAATACTAGTAGTACAAACTTCTACTAGTAGTGCTAGTTGAACTAGTTCTGCATGTACTACTAGTATGTACTAGCAGTACATATTAGTAGTATTAGTAGTACTTGTACTACTACGAGTAGTACGAGTAATACTAGTAGTACAAACTTCTACTAGTAGTACTAGTTGAACTAGTTCTGCATGTACTACTAGTATGTACTAGCAGTACATATTAGTAGTATTAGTACTAATACTAGTAGTATTAGTACTAGTAGTATTAGTACTATTTACAACTACGAGTACTACTAGTAGTACTTGTACTACTACGTGTAGTACTAGTAGTACTTGTACTACTACGATTAGTACGAGTATTACTAGTAGTACTTACTACGACGAGTAGTACAAGTAGAACGTGTACTACTTCGAGTAGTACTTGTACTACTACTAGTAGTACATGAACTAGTAGTAGTACTAGCAGTATGTACTAGTGCAACTACTACTAGTACATAATTTTAGTACATATTAGTAGTACTAGTAGTATAGAAAAGTAGTACATACAAATATATCCTACCCGTACTAGTACATAATATTACTACTGCTAGTACTAGTATTACTAGTAGTACATACTAGTATGTATTTCTTGTACTAGTATTAGTAGTACTATTATGTACTAGTAGTATGTATTACTAGAACTAGCACTACTTGTATATACTAGTACTAGTAGTGTTACTAGTCCAACGATGTACTAGTAGTGCTAGTATTACTAGTTGTACTAAACTTACTACTACTAGTAGTACTAGTTGTACTTGTACTATTACGAGTAGTACTAGTAGTACTTGTACCACTACGAGTAATACGAGTACTACTACTATCAGTAGTTGTAGTACTCGTACAACTGGTAGTAGTACCAGTACAATTAGTACTACTCGTATTAGTAAGTACTACTAGTAATACTAGCACTACTAGTACATAGTACTACTACCACTACTAGTAAATACTAGTATGTACTACTAATATTCCAAGTTTGTATTCTAGTACATACTTGTAGTACATACTAATATGTACAATTAGTACTAGTATGTACTACTAGTAGAATTAGTACTTCTAGTACTAGAAATAATACTACTAGTATTAGTACTAATACTACTAGTATGTACTGCTTGTACATACTAGTAGTACATGTAGAACACGTTCTACTAGTACTACTAGTAGTAGTATGTACTACAAATAATAGTACTAATACGCTAGTATGTACTGCTATACTAGTAGTACATGTAGAACTAATTCTACTTGTACAACTAGTACTAGTATGTACAACTAGTAATACTCGTACTACTCGTAGTAGTACAAGTACCATTAGTACTACTCGTAGTAGTAAGGGTACTATTGGTACTACACGTAGTAGTAAGTACTAGTAGTAATACTAGTACTAGTACATACTAGTACTAGTAACACTATTAGTACAGATCTGTACTAGTAGTGCTAGTACTAGTAGTACATGCTACTGGTATATACTAGCACTACTAATACTAGTACTAGTAGTACATACTAGTATTACTACTAGTAATACTAGTACTAGCAGTTGTACTAGTAGTAGTAATATTATGTACTAGTACGGGGAGTATATATTACTATGTACTACTTGTCTATACTACTAGTACTACTGGTATGTACTAATAATATGTACTACTTGTCTATACTACTAGTACTACCAGTATGTACTAATAATATGTACTAGTAGTAGTTGTACTAGTACATACTACTACTACTAGTACATGTACTACTACTACCAGTAGTTGTAGTACTCGTACTACTCGTAGTAGTAACAGTACTACTCGTAGTAGTACAAGTGCTACTAATACTACTCGTAGTAGTAAGTACTAGTACTACAACTTATCCAAGTACTACTACTAGTACGAGTAATACTCGTACTACGACTAATACATACTCGTACAAGTATGGATCATTTCTACTCGTACTACGAGTAGTAGAGTACTTTAATACAGTAGTACATACTAGTATTAGTATTACTAGTAGTGCTACTAGTATGTACTAGTAGTAGTACGTACTACTAATATGTACAAGTAGTACTAGTAGTAGTAGTAGTAGTATGTACTAGTAGTTCTAATATTACTAGTAGTACCCATACTACAACGAGTAGTATTAGTAGTACTTGTACTACAATGAATAGTACGAGTATTACTAGTAGTACATACTACCATTAGTAGTACTAGTAGAACTAGTTCTACATGTAGTACTAGTACTAGAATACCTAATTCTATTGATAATACACACTAGTACTAATAGTACATACTGGTATGTACTACAAGTACGTACCAGAATACATACTTGGAGTATTAGTAGTACATACTAGTATGTACTAGTGGTAGTAGTAGTTGTATGTATTAGTAGTTCTAGTATTACTCGTAGTACTAACTACTACGAGTAGTACTAGTAGTACATGTACTACTACTAAGAGTACTAGTAGTGCTTGTACTACTACGAGTAGTACGAGTACTACAACTACTGGTAGTAGTAGTACATGTACTAGTTGTAGTACATACTAATATATACTACTCGTACTAGTACATAATATTACTACTAAAGGTACTACTGCTAGTACTGGTATTACTAGTAGTACATACTAGTATGTACTACTAGTAGTAGTATTAGTAGTATCATTATGTTCTAGTAATATGTACTACTAGTACTAGCACTACTAGTGCCTACTAGTACTAGTAGTGTTACTAGTACAAGTATGTACTAGTAGTGCTTGTTTTACTAGTAGTACTTAGTACTACGAGTAGTACTAGTAATACTTGTACTACTACGACTAGTACTAGTAGTACTCGTACTACTACGAATAGTACTAGTAGTACTTGTACTACTACGTGTAGTACTAATAGTACTTGTACTACAACGTGTAGTACGAGTATTACAAGTACTGGTAATAGTAGTACAAGCACTAGTAGTAGTACTTGTAGTATGTAATATATTTAACTCGTACTAGAACATAATATTACTACTACAAGTACTAGTGCTAGTCTTAATATTACTAGTAGTACATACTAGTATGTACTACTAGTAGTAGTATTAATAGTACTATTATGTTCTAGTAGCATGTACTACTAGTACTAGCACTACTAGTGCATAGTAGTACTAGTAGTGTTACTAATACAAGTATGTACTAGTAGTGCTAGTATTACTAGTAGTACATACTCTTGCTAGTAGTACTAGCAGAACTAGTTCTACATGTACTATTAGTACGAGTATTAGTAGTACTATTATGTACTAGTAGTATGTACAACTAGTACAAGAAGTACTAGTACATACTAGTACTAGTAGTGTTTCTTGTACTAGTATGTACTAGAAGTGCTAGTATTACTAGTGGTACTTACTACTACGAGTAGTACTTGTACTATTATAAGTCGTATTAGTAGTACATGTACTACTAGTATGTACAGTATTAGTACTAATACTTGTAGTATTAGTGTTTGTACTAGATGTACTAATTCTACTAGTAGTACATACAAGTACTAATAGTAGTCACTAGTATGTACTACAAGTATGTACTAGTAGTAGTAGTAGTAATATGTAGTAGTAGTGCTAGTATTACTAGTAGTACTTACTACTATGAGTAGTACTAGTAGTAGTTGTACTATTAGTATGTACTAGCAGTACATACTAGTAGTATTAGTATAAATTTTAATAGTATTAGAACTAGTACTGGAAGTATTAATTCTACTAGTAGTACATATTAGTACTAATAGTACTTACTAGTATGTACTACAAGTATGTACTCGAATACATAGAGTATTAGTAGTACATACTAGTATGTACTAGTAGTAGTAGTAGTATGTACTAGTAGTGCTAGTATTACTAGTAGTACTTATTACTACTAATAGTACTAGTAGTACTTGTACTACTACGAGTAGTACTAGTTGTACTTGTATTACTACGAGTAGTACGAGTACTACAACTACTGGTAGTAGTAGTACATGTACTAGTAGTAGTACTAGTAGTATGTACTAGTACAACTACTACTAGTACATATTATGGGTACAGACTAGTAGTACTAGTAATATAGAAGAGTAGTACATACTAATATATACTACCCGCATTAATACATAATTTTATTACTACTAGTACTACTACTAGTACTAGTATTACTAGTAGTACATACTAGTATATACTACTAGTACTAGCACTAGCACTACTAGTACATATTAGTATTAGTAGTTTTACTAGTACCAGTATGTACTAGTAGTGCTAGTATTACTTGTAGTACTTACTACTACGAGTAGTACTAATAGTACTTGTAGTACTACGAGTAGTACTAGTAGTGCTTGTATTACTACGAGTAGTACGAGTATTACAAGTAGCACATACTACTACTAATAGTAGTAGTAGAACTAGTTATACAAGTACGATTAGTCTGTACAAGTAGTACGTACTAGTACTAATAGTACTTACTAGTATGTACTACAAGTATGTACTAGAATACATACTTGGAGTATTAGTAGTACATACTAGTATGTACTAGTAGTAGTAGTAATAGTATGTTCTAGTAGTGCTAGTATAAGTAGTAGGACTTGTAGTACTACGGGTAGTACTAGTAGTACTTGTACTACTACGAGTTGTACGAGTATTACAACTACTGGTAGTCGTAGTACTAGTAGTTCGTACTTGTACAACTACTACTAATACATATTATTAGTACATACTAGTAGTACTAGTAGTATAGACAAGTAGTACATACTAATATACACTACCCGCACTAGTATGTATTAGTTGTGCTTGTATTACGAGCAGTACTTATTAGTACGAGTAGTACTAGTAGTACTTGTACTACTATGAGTAGTACGATTATTATTAATAGTACATACTACTACTAGTAGTATTAGTAGAACTAGTTCTACATGTACTATTATTATGTACTAGCAGTACATACTAGTAGTATTAGTACTAATATTAGTAGTATTAGAACTAATATTAGTAGTATTAGTACTAATATTAGAAGTACTAATTCTACTTGTAGTACATATTAGTACTAATAGTACGTACTAGTATGTACTACAAGTATGTACTAGAATAAATACTTGGAGTATTAATAGTACATACTAGTATGTACTAGTAGTAGTAGTAGTATGTACTAGTAGTGCTAGTATTACTAGTAGTACTTACTACTACAAGTAGTACTAGTAGTTCTTATACTACTACCAGTAGTACTTGTACTACTACTAGTAATACGAGTACTACAACTACTGGTTGTATTAGTACATGTACTAGTAGTACTACGAGTACAAGTAGTGCTAGTATTATTAGTAGTACTAGTTGTACTTGTACTACTACGAGTAGTACTAGTATTACTACGAGTACTACAACTACTGACAGTAGTAGTACATGAACTTGTAGTAGTACTTGTATTACTACGAGTAGTACAAGTACTACAACTACTGGTAGTAGTAGTACATCAACTAGTAGTAGTACTAGTAGTGTGTACTTGTAAAACTACTATTAGTACATATTATCAGTACATACTAGTTGTACTAGTAGTATAGACAAGTAGTACATATTAATATATACTATCCGTACTAGTACATATTATTATTACTACTAATACTACTGCTAGTACTTGTATTAATAGTAGTACATACTAGTATGTTATACTTGTAGTAGCACTACTAGTATATACTAGTACTAGTAGTGTTACTAATACTACTTTGTACTAGTAGTGGTAGTATTACTAGTAGTACTTACTACTACGAGTAGTACTAGTAGTACTTATACTATTTTGAGTAGTACAAGTATGTACTTGTACTACTATGAGTAGTACGAGTATTACTAGTAGTACATACTACTAATAATAGCACTAGTAGAATTAGTTCTACATGTATTAGTTGTATTAAGACTAATACTTATAGTATTAGTACTGGTTTGTACTAGTAGTACTAGTATAACTAGCAGTACTTACTACAACGAGTAGTACCAGTAGTACTTGTACTACTATGAGTAGTACTTGTACTACTACGAGTAGTACTTGTACTACTACGAGTAGTACATGTACTACTACGAGTAGCACTTGTACTACTACGAGTAGTACTTTTACTACTAGAAGTAGTACAAGTACTACTACGAGTAGTACGAGTATTACTAGTATTACATACTACTACTAGTAGTACTAGCAGAACTAGTAATATTAGTACTAGAACTAGAAGTATTAATTCTACTAGTAGTACATACTAGTACTTACAAGTATGTACTACAAGTATGTACTAGAATACATACTTGGATTATTAGTAGTATATACTAGCATGTACTAGTTGTATTAGTATGTACTAGTAGTGCTAGTATTACTAGTGGTACTTACTACTACGAGTAGTACTAGTAGTACTTATACTACTACGAGTAGTACTAGTAGTGCTTGTACTACTACGAATAGAACGAGTACTACAACTACTGGTAGTAGTAGTACATACTAATATATACTACCCGTACTAGAACTAGTAGGTACCACTACTTGTACTACTGCTAGTACTAGTATTAGTAGTACTATTATGTACTAGTAGTATGTACTACTAGTACTAGTAGTGCTAGTATTACTAGTAGTACTTACTACTATGAGTAGTACAAGTAGTACTTGTACTACTACGAGTAGTACTAATAGCACTTGTACTACTACGAGTAGTACGAGTATTACTAATAGTAGAAGTACTAATACTAGAAGTACTAGTACTAGAAGTACTAGTACTAATACTAGTAGTATTAGTACTAGTAGTATTAGAAGTACTATTACTATATACTACTAATATTAGTACTAATCCTAGAAGTACTAAATCCACTTGTGGTACATACTACTACTAGTACCTACTATTACTAGTAGTTCTACTAGAACTAGTTCTACATGTACTACTACTATGTTTTAGTACTAAATACTAGTAGTATTAGTACTAATACTAGTTGTATTAGTACTAGTCTTAGAAGTTCCAATTCTCCAAGTTGTACATACTAGTACTAATAGTACTTACTAGTATGTACTACAAGTATGTACAAAAATACATACTTGGAGTACTAATAGTACATACTAGTATATACTAGTAGTAGTAGTAGTAGTAGTATGTACTAGTATTGCTAGTAATACTAGTAGTACTTATTACTACGAGTAATACTAGTAGTACTTGTACTACTACGAGAAAGACTAGTAGTACTTGTACTACTACGAATAGTACGAGTACTACAACTACTGGTAGTAGTACTAGTAGTATGTACTAGTACAACTACTGGTAGTAGTAGTAGTATGTACTAGTACAACTACTACTAGTAGTAGTACTAGTAGTATGTACTAGTACAACTACTACTAGTACATATTAATAGTACATACTAGTAGTACTAGTAGGACAAACAAGTAGTACATACTAATATATACTACCCGTACTAGTACATTACATTACACTATTAGTACTACTGTTACTACTAGTATTAGTAGTGCTATTATGTACTACTAGTACTAGCACGACTAGTATATACTAGTATTAGTAGTGTTACTAGTACTAGTATGTACTAGTAGTAGTAATATTATTAGTAATACTTACTATTACGAGTAGTAGTAGTACGAGTAGTACTAGTAGTACGAGTAGTACTAGTAGTACGAGTAGTACTAGTAGTACGAGTAGTACATACACTACTAGTTGTACTAGTAGAACTAGTTCTACATGTACTACTAATATGTACTAGGAGTACATACTAGTAGTATTAGTATTAATACTAGTAGTATTAGTACTAGTACTAGATGTACTAATTCTAATAGTAGTACATACTAGTACTAATAGTACTTACTAGTATGTACTACAAGTATGTACTAGAATACATACTTGGAGTGTTTGTAGTACATACTAGTATGTACTAGTAGTAGTAGTAGTAGTAGTATTATATACTAGTAGTGCTAATATTTCCAGTAGTACTTACTATTACGAGTCGTTCTAGTAGTACTTGTGCTACTACGAGTAGCACGAGTACAACAGCTACTGGTAGTAGTAGTACATGTACTAGTAGTAATACTAGTAGTATGTACTGAGACAACTACAGCTAGTTCATAATTTTAGTACATACCAGTAGTACTAATAGTATGGACAAGTAGTACATAATAATAAATACTACCCATACTAGTAAATAATATTACTACTGCTAGTACTTCTGCTAGTACTAGTATTACTAGTAGTACATACTAGTATGTACTAGTATTAGTAGTACGATTATGTACTAGTAGTATGTACTACTTGTACTAGCTCGACTAGTACGAACTAATACTAGTAGTGTTACCAGTACTAATATGTACTAGTAGTGCTAGTATTACTAGTAGTACTCTCTACTACGAGAGTACAAGTACTACTTGTACTACTACGAGTAGTACTAGTAGTACTTGTACTACTACGAGTAGTACTAGTAGTACTTGTACTACTACGAGTAGTACTAGTTGTACTTGTACTACTACGAGAAGTACGAGTATTACTAGTAATACATACTACTACAAGTAGGACTAGTAGAACTAGTTCTTCAGTACTACTAGAATGTATTAGCAGTACATACTAGTAGTATTAGTATTATTACTAGTAGTATTAGTACTAGTACTAGAAGTATTAATTCTACTACTAGTACATACTAGTACTAATAGTACTTACTAGTATGTACTAAAAGTGTGGACTAGAATACATAGTATTAATAGTACATACTAGTATGTACTAATAGTAGTAGTAGTATGTACTAGTAGTTCTAGTATTACTAGTAGTACTTACTACTACGAGTAGTCCTAATAGTACTTGTACTACTACAAGTAGTACTAGTAGTACTTGCACTACTACGAGTAGTACTAGTAGTACTTGTATTACTACGAGTAGTACGAATACTACAACTACTGATAGTAGTGGTACATGTACTAGTCGTAGTACTAGTAGTACGTATTAGTACAACTACTACTAGTACATATTATTACTAGTAGTACTAGTAGTATGGACAAGTAGTACATACTAATATATACTACGCGTACTAGTACATAATATTACCACTATTAGTACTACTGCTAATACTAGTATTTCTAATAGTACATACTAGTATGTACTACTAGTACTAGTATTAGTAGTACTATTATGTACTAGTAGTATGTACTACTAATACTAGCACTACTAGTACATATTAATACTAGTAGTGTTACTAGTACTAGTATGTACTAGAAGTGCTAGTATTACAAGTAGTACTTTCTACTACAAGTAGCACGAGTACTACAACTACTGGTAGTAGTAGTATATGTACAAGTAGTAGTACTATTACTTTGTACTAGTACAACTATTACTAGTACATATAATTAGTACATACTAGTAGTATTAGTAGCATAGACAAGTAGAACTTACTAATATATAATACCCGTACTAGTACATCATATTACTACTACTAGTACTACTGCTAGTACTAGTATTAGTCAGAGTAAATACAAGAATGTACAACTGGTACTAGTATTAGTGGTACTATTATGTACTAGTAGTTTGTACTATTAGTACTAGCACTACTAGTACATACTTGTAATAGTAGTGATACTAATACAAGTCTGTACTAGTAGTACTTACTACTACGAGTAGTACGAGTATTTCTAGTAGTACATACTACTTCTAGTAGTACTTGTAAAACTAGTTCTACCTGTACTAATAGTACATACTAGTACTAATAGAACTTACTAGTTTGTACTACAAGTATGTACTAGAATACATACTTGGAGATTAGTAATACATACTAGTATGTACTAATAGTAGTAGTAGTATTTACTAGTAGTCTAGTATTACGAGTAGTACGAGTATTTCTACTACGAGTAGTACGAGTATTTCTAATAGTACACACTACTTCTAAGAGTACTAGTAGAACTAGTTCTACCTGTACTAATAGTACATACTAGTACTAATAGAACTAATTAGTATGTACTACAAGTATGTACTAGAATACATACTTGGAGTATTAGTAGTACATACTAGTATGTACTCATAGTAGTAGTAGTATGTACTAGTAGTGCTAGTATTACTAGTAGTACTTACTATTACGAGTAGTACTTGTACAACTACGGGTAGTACTAGTAGTACTAGTACTACTACAAAAAGAACTAGTAGTACTTGTACTACTACGAGTAGTACTAGTAGTACTTGTACTACTACGAGTAGTACTTGTACTACTACGAGTAGTACGAGCACTACAACTACTGGTAGTAGTAGTACATGTATTAGTAGTAGTACTAGTAGATTGTACTAGTACAACTACTACTAGTACATATTGTTAATACATACTAGTAGTACGAGTAGTATTGACAAGTAGTACATACTAGTTTTACAAGTTTTACTTGTACTACCACAAGTAGTACTAATAGTACTTGAGTATTATTAGTTGTACATTTTACTACAAGTAGTACTAGTAGAACTAGTTCTACATGAACTACTAGTATGTACTAGCAGTACATACTAGTAGTATTAGTACTATTACTACTAGTATGTACTAGTAGTATTAGTACTAATACTACTAGTATGTACTAGCAGTACATACTAGTAGTATTAGTACTAATATTAATAGTACTAAAAGTTCTAACTCTACTAATAATACATACTAGTTCTAATAATACTTACTAGTATGTACTAGAATTATGTACTAGAATACATACTTGGAGTATTAGTAGTACATATTAGTATGTACTAATAGTAGTAGTAGTATGTACTAGTAGTGCTAGTATTACTAGTTGTACTTACTACTACGAGTAGAACTAGTAGTACTTGTACTACTACGAGTAGTACTTGCGCTACTACGAGTAGTCTTATTACTACTGGTACTACTACTAGTAGTACTAGTACTACAAAAACTGGTAGTAGTAGTGCATGTACTTGTAGTAGTACAAGTAGTATGTACAAGTACAACAACTACTAGTAGATATTATTAGTACGTACTAGTAGTACTAGTTGTATAGACAAGTAGTACAAACTAATGCATACAACCCGTACTAGTACATAATATTACATCAACTAGTACTACTTCTAGTACTAGTATTACTAGTATGTATTAGTACTAGTATCAGTAGTACTATTATGTACTAGTAGTACTACCACAACTAGTACACACTAGTACTAGTAATGTTACTAGTATTAGTATGTACTAGTAGTGCAAGTATTACTAGTAGTACTTACTACTACGAGTAGTACTAGTAGTACTAGCACTACTACGAGTAGTACTAGTAGTACTAGCACTACTACGAGTAGTACTAGCACTACTACGAGTAGTATTAGCACTACTACGAGTATTACTGGTAATAGATATTACTAGTAGTAGTACTAGTAGAACTAGTTCTGCATGGGCTATAAGTATGTACTAGCAGTACATACTAGTAGTATTAACACAAATACTAGTAGTAATAGTACTAGTACTAGAAGTACTAATTCTACTAGTAGTACAGACTAGTACAAATAGTACTTACTAGTATGTACTACAAGTATGTACTGGATTACATACCTGGAGTATTAGTAGTACATACTAGTATGTACTAGTAGTAGTGGTATGTACTAGTAGTTCTAGTATTACTAGTTGTAATTATGTACTTGTAGTATAGACAACTAGTACATACTAATATATACTACCCGTACTACTACATAATATTACTACTACTAGTACTACTGCTAGTACTAGTATTAGTAGTACTATTATGCACAAGTAGTATATACTGCTAGTACAAGTAGTAGTGTTACTAGTACTAGTATGTACTAGTAGTGCTAGTATTACAAGTAGTACTTACTACTACGAGTAGTACTGGTTGTACTTGTACTAGTACGAGTAGTACGAGTATTAATTGGTAGTAGTAATACAAGTACTTGTAGTAGTACTAGTAGTATGTACTAGTACAACTACTACTAGTACATGTTATTAGTACATACTAGTAGTACTTATAGTATAGACAACTAGTACATACTAATATATACTATCCGTACTAATACATAGTATTACTACTACTAATACTACTGCTAGAAGTAGTATTACAAGTAGTACATACTAGTATGTACTACTAGTACTAGTATTAGTAGTACTATTATGTACAAGTAGTGTTACTAGTAGTACATGCTAGTATGTTTTACTAGTAGTAGTATTAGTAGTGCTATTATGTTCTAGTAGTATGTACTACTAGTACTAACACTATTAGTACATACTAGTACTAGTAGTGTTTTAGTACTAGTATGTATTAGTAGTGCCAGTATTACTAGTAGTACTTACTACTATGAGTAGTACTAGCAGTACTTGTACTACAACGAGTAGTACGAGTACTACAACTACCGCTAGTAGAAGTACATGTACTAGTAGTATCTATTAGTAGAACTACTACTAGTACATATTTTCACTACATACTAGTAGTACTAGTAGTATAGACAAGAAGTACATACTAATATATACTACCCGTACTAGTACATAATTTTACTACTACTAGTACAACTTCTAGTACTAGTTTTACTACTAGTACATACTAGTATGTACTTCTAGTAGTAGTATTAGTAGTACTATTATGTTCTAGTAGTATATACTACTAGTACTAGTACATACTAGTACTAATAGCGTTATTAGTACTAGTATGTACTAGTAGTGCTAATATTACTAGTAGTACTTACTACTACGAGTAGTACTAGTTGTACTTGTACTACTACGAGTAGTACTAGTAGTACTTGTGATTCTATGAGTAGTACGAGTACTACAACTACTGGTAGTAGTAGTACATGAACTAGTAGTATGTACTAGTAAGACTACTACTAGTACATATTATCAGTACATACTAGTTGTACTAGTAGTATAGACAAGTAGTACGTACTAATATATACTATCCATACTAGTACATATTATTACTACTACTAGTACTACCGCTAGTACTTGTATTAATAGTAGTACATACTAGTATGTATTACTAGTACTAGCTCTACTAGTACATACTAGTACTAGTAGTATTATGTGCTAGTAGTAGTAGTATTACTAGTCGTACTTATTGCTACGAATAGTACTAGTAGTACGAGTATTACAAGTAGTACATACTACTAATAATAGTACGAGTAGAACTAGTTCTACATGTATTAGTAGTATTAGTACTAATAATAGTAGTATTAGTACTGGTTTGTACTAGTAGTACTAGTATAACTTCTAGTACTTATTACTACGGGTAGTACTAGTAGTCTATGTACTATTATGAGTAGTACTTGTACTACTACGAGTAGTACTTGTACGACTACGAGTAGTACTTGTACTACTACGAGTAGTACTTGTACTACTACGAGTAGTACTTGTACTACTACGAGTAGTAATAGTAATACAAGTACTACTACGAGTAGTACGAGTATTACTAGTAGTACATACTACTACTAGTAGTAATAATAGAACTAGTAATATTAGTACTAGTACTAGAAGTATTAATTCTACTAGTAGTACATACTAGTACTTACTAGTATGTACTAGAATACATACTTGGAGTATTAGTAGTATATACTAGTATGTACTAGTAGTAGTAGTAGTATGTACTAGTAGTGCTAATATTACTAGTAGTACTTACTACTACGAGTAGTACTTAAACTACTATGAGTAGTACTAGTAGTGCTTGTACTACTACGAGTAGTACGAGTATTACAACTACTGGTAGTAGTTGTACATACTAATATATACTACCTGTACTAGTACTAATATGTACTAATACTAGTATTACTGCTAGTACTAGTATTAGTAGTACTATTATGTACTAGTAGTATGTACTACTAGTACTAGCACGACTAGTAATACTAGTACTAATAGTGCTATTAGTACTAGTATGTACTAGTAGTTGTAGTATTACTAGTAGTACTTACTACTACGAGTAGTCCTAGTAGTACTTGTACTACTACGAGTAGTACTAATAGTACTTGAACTGCTACAAGTAGTACGAGAATTAGTAGTAGTAGAAATACTAATATTAGAAGTACTTGTAGTAGAAGTACTTGTACTAATACTAGTAGTATTAATACTAGTAGTACTAGAAGTACTAATACTACATACTACTAATATTAGGACTAATACTAGTAGTATTAGTACCAGAACTAGAAGTACTAATTCGACTAGTGGTACATGCTAGTACTAATAGTGCTAACTAGTATGTACTACAAGTATGTACTAGAAAACCTACTTGGAGTATTAGTAGTATATACTAGTATATACTACCTGTACTAGTAGTTCTAGTAGAACTAGTTCTACATGTACTTACTACTACTAGTAATTACTACTACTAGTAGTTCTAGTAGAACTAGTTCTACATGTACTACTAGTATGTACAAGCAGTACATACTAGTAGTATTAGTACTAATACTAGTAGTATTAGCACTAGTCTTAAAAGTACTATTTCTACTAGTTGTACATACTAGTTGTACATACTAGTACTAATAGTACTTACTAGTATGCACTACAAGTATGTACTAGAATACATACTTGGAGTATTAGTAGTAGTAGTAGGAGTATGTACTAGTATTGCTAGTATTACTAGTAATACTTACTACTACGAGTAATACTAGGAGTACTTGTACTACTGCGAGTAGTACTAGAAGTACTAGAAGTACTTGTACTACTGCGAGTAGTACTAGAAGTACTACTTGTACTACTCGTATTAACACAAGTATTACTAGAACGACTCATAGTAGAAAGTACTACTGGAAATATTAGCATTACTAGTATATACTACTACTACTACTACTACTAGTACATACTAGTATGTACTACAAACACTCCAAGTATGTACTCTAGTACATACTTGTAGTACATACTAGTAAGTACTATTAGTACTAGTATGTACTACTATTAGAATTAGTACATCTAGTACTAGTACTAATACTACTAGTATTAATACTAATACTACTAGTATGTACTCCTAGTACATACTAGTAGTACATGTAGAACTAGTTCTACTAGTACAACTAGTAGTGTATGTAATACTCGTACTACTAGTACTACTCGTAGTAGTACAAGTACTACTAGTACTACTAGTACATACTAGTACTAGTATATACTAGTCGTGCTAGTACTAGTAGTACATAATAGCACTACTAATACTAGTAGTAACAGTAGTATTAATAGTGTAATGTAATGTTCTAGTACGGGTAGTATATATTAGTATGTATTACTTGTCTGTCCTACTAGTACTACTAGTATGTACTAATAATATGTATTAGTAGTAGTTGTACTAGTACATACTACTAGTACTACTATTAGTAGTAGTTGTACTAGTACATACTATTAGTACTACTACTAGTAGTAGTAGTTGTACTAGTACATACAACTAGTACTAGTACCCGTAGTTTTAGTACTCGTACTATTCGTAGTAGTACAAGTACTACTAGTACTACTCGTAGTAGTACAAGTACTACTAGTATTACTCGTAGTAATAAGTAGTACTAGTAATACTAGAAATACTGGTACATACTACTATTACTACTACTACTAATACATACTAGTATGTACTACTAATACACCAAGTATGTATTTTAGTACATACTAGTATTAGTACTAATAATACTAGTATTAGTACTAATACTACTAGTATTTACTGCTAGAACATACTAGTAGTACATGTAGAACTAGTTCTAGTAGAACTACTAGTAATAGTAGGTACTAGTACTAGTAGGTACGTATAGAACAAGTTCTACAAGAACTAATAGTACGGGTAGCATATACTAGTATATACTATTAATACTCCAAGTATGTATTCTAGTACAGACTTGTAGTACATACTAGTAAGTACTATTAGTATAATAGTACTTCTAATACTTCTAGTACTAATACTACTAGTATTAGTACTAGCACTTCTACTACTAGTACTTCTAGTATTAGTACTTCTACTATTAGTAATACTCGTACCACTCGTAGTAGTACAAGTACTATTAGTACTACTCGTAGTAGTACAAGTACTACTTGTACTACTCGTAGTAGTGAGTACTACTAGTAATCTACCACTACTAGTACTAGTAGTACATATTACTAGTACATAATAGTCTTACTAATACTAGTACTAGCAGTAGTACAAGTAGTGGTACCTACTAGTTCTAGTACGGGTAGTATATATTAGTAGGTACTACTACTACCAGTAGTTGTAGTACTCGTACTATTCGTAGTAGTACAAGCACTACTAGTGTTACTCGTAGTAGTACAAGTACAACTAGTACTACTCGTAGTAGTACATACTACTAGTAATACTAGCACTACTTGTACATAGTAGTACTACTACTACTAGTAATACTAGCACTACTTGTACATAGTAGTACTACTATTACTAATACTCCAAGTATGTATTCTAGTACATACTTGTAGTACATACTAATAAGTACTATTTGTACTAGTATGTACGACTAGTAGAATTAATATTTCTAGTACTAGTACTAATACTACTAATATGTACTGCTAGTACATACTAGTAGTACATGTAGAACAAGTTCTATTAGTACTACTCGTAAGAGTACAAGTACTATTAGTACTACCCGTAGTAGAACAAATACTACTAGTACTACACGTAGTAGTAAGTACTACTAGTAATATTAGCACTATTAGTACATACTAGTACTAGAAACACTACTAGTACTAGTATGTACTAGTAGTGCAAGTACTAGTAGAACATACTACTGGTACATAATAGTACTACTAATATTGGTACTAGTAGTACATACTAGTATGTACTACTACTAATACTAGTACTAGCAGTAGTACTAGTAGTAGTAATACTATATACTAGTATGGATAATATATATTAGTATATACTACATGTCTATACTACTAGTACTACAAGTATGTACTAATAATATGTACTCGTAGTAGTTGTACTAGTGCATACTACTCGTAGTACTACTAGTACATGTACTATTAGTACCAGTAGTCGTAGTACTCGTATTACTCGTAGTAGTACAAGTACTACTGGTAGTAGTATAAGTACTACTAGTACTACTCGTAGTAGTAAGTACTACTAGTAATACTAGCATTACTAGTACATACTACTACTACTACTAATACATACTAGTATGTACTATTAATACTCCAAGTATTTATTCTAGTACATACTTGTAGTACGTACTATTAGTACTAGTATGTACTACAAGTAGAATTAGTACTTCTAATATTAGTACTGATACTACTAATATTAGTTCTAATAATACTAATATTAGTACTAATACTACTAGTATGTACTGCTAGTACATAACAATAATACATGTAGAACTAGTTCTACTAATACTACTAGTAGTCGTATGTACTACTAGTAATAATCGTACTACTCGTAGTAGTACAAGTACTACTAGTACTACTCGTACTAATAAGTACTGCTCATAATACAAGCACTGCTAATACATACTAGTGCAGGTAGTGTATATTAGTATGTACTACTTGTCTATACTATTAGTACTATTAGTATGTACTAATAATATGTACTAGTAGTAGTTGTACTAGTACGAACTACTAGTACTACAACTACCAGTAGTTGTAATACTCGTACTACTCGTAGTAGTACAAGTACTACTAGTACTACTCGTAGTACTACAAGTACTACTACTAATACTAGCACTACTAGTACATACTATTACTACTACTACTAGTACATACTAGTATGTACTACTAATACTCCAAGTATGTATTCTAGTACATACTTGAAGTACATACTAGTAAGTACTATTAGTACTAGTATGTACTACTTGTACAGACTAGTCGTACTTATATAACTAATTCTACTACTACTACTTGTAGTAGTATGTACTACTTGTAATACTCGTACTACTCGTAGTAATACAAGCACTACTAGTACTACTCGTAGTACTACCAGTACTATTAGCACTACTCGTAGTAGTAAGTACTACAAGAATACTAGCACTACTAGTACATACTGGTTTCAGTAAAACTATTAATACTAATATGCACTAGTAGTGCTAATACTAGTAGTATATACTAGTATGTACGATTAGTAATACTAGTACTAGTAGTAATAAAATTATGTACTACTACGGGTAGTATATATTAGTATGTACTACTTGTCTATATTACTAGTACTACTAGTATGTACCAATATATGTAAGAGTAGTAGTTGTACTAGTACATACTACTAGTACTACTACTAGTACTTGTACCATTACTACCAGTAGTTGTAGTACTCGTACTACTCGTAGTAATACAAGTACTACTAGTACTACTCGTAGTAGTACAAGTACTACTAGTACTACTAGTAGTAATAAGTACTACTAGTAATACTAGCACTACTAGTACATACTACTACTACTACTACTACTAGTACATACTAGTATGTACTACTAAAACTCTAAGTATGTATTCGAGTACATACTTGTAGTACATACTAGTATATACTATTAGTACTAATATGTACTACTAGTAGAATTAATACTTCCAGTACTAGTTCTAATACCACTAAAATTAGTACTAATACTACTAGTATGTACTGCTAGTACATACTAATAGTACAACTACTACTAGTACTACTCATAGTAGTAAGTACTACTAGTAATATTAGCACTACTACTACATATTACTACTACTACTACTAGTACATACTTGTAGTAAATACTAGTAACTACTATTAGTACTTGTATGTACTACTAGTAGAATTAGTACATCTAGTCCAAGCACTAATACTACAAGTATTAGTACTAATACTGTACATACTAGTAGTACATGTACTACTAATACGACTTATAATAGTAAAAGTACTACTCGTAGTAGTAAGTACCATTAGTAATACTAGCACTTCTAATACATACTAGTACTAGAAACACTACTAATACTAGTATGTACTAGTACTTCTTGTACTAGTTGTACGTACTACTAGTACATAATAGTACTACTAATACTTGTACTAGTATGTACTAGTACTTCTTGTACTAGTAGTACTAGTATTACTAGTAGTATTTACTACTACAAGTAGTACTAGTAGTACTTACTACTACGAGTAGTACTAGTAATACTTGTACAACTACGAGTAGTAATAGTAGTACTTTTATTACTACGAGTAGTACGAGTACTACAACTACTGATAGTAGTAGTACAAGTACTAGTAGTATGTACTAGTACAACTACTATTAGTACATATTATTAGTACATACTAGTAGTACTAGTAGTACACGCTATTATATACTACCGTACTAGTACATAATATTAGTACTACTAGTACTACTAGCACTACTAATACATACTAGTACTAGTTATTAGTACTAGTTACTGGTACTAGTAACTAGTACTAGTATGTACTAGTAGTGCTAGTATTGCAAGTAGTACTTACTACTACGAGTAGTACTTACTACTACGAGTAGTACTTGTACTACTCCGGGTAGTACTAGTAGTAGTTGTACTACTACGAGTAGCACGAGTAATACTAATAGTACATACTACTACTAGTAGTATTAGTAGAATTAGTTCTACATGTACTACTAGTATGTACTAGCAGTACATACTGGTAGTATTAGTACTAATACTACTAGTATTAGTACAAGTACTAGAAGTATTAATTCTACTAGTAGTACAAACTAGCACTAATAGTACTTACTATTATGTACTACAAGTACGTACTAGAATACATACTTGGAGTATTAGTAGTACATACTAGCATGTACTAGTAGTTGTAGGAGTATGTACTAGTAGTGCTAGTATTTCTAGTAGTACTTACTACTACGAGTAGTACTTGTGCTACTCCGAGTAGTACTAGTAGTACTTGTACTACTACGAGTAGTACGCGTATTACTAGTAGTACATACTACTACTAGTAGTACTAGTAGAACTAGTTCTACATATACTTCTAGTACGTACTACCAGTACATGCTAGTAGTATTAGTACTAATACTAATAGTATTAGTGCTAATACTAGAAGTTCTAATTCTACTAATAGTACGTACTAGTATTAATAGTACTTACTAGTATGTACTACAAGTATGTACTATAATACATACTTGGAGTATTAGTAGTACATACTAGTATGTACTAGTAGTAGTAGGAGTATGTACTAGTAGTGCTAGTATTTCTAGTAGTACTTACTACTACGAGTAGTACTTCTACTACTTCGAGTAGTACTAGTAGTACTTATACTACTACGAGTAATACGAGTATTATTAGTAGTACATACTACTACTAGTAGTACTAGTAGAAGTAGTTTTACATGTACTACTAGTACGTACTAGCAGTACATACTAGTAGTATTAGTGCTAATACTAATAGTATTAGTGCTAGTAATAGAAGTACTAATTCTATTAGTAGTAACTACTAGTACAAATAGTACTTACAAGTATGTACTAAAAGTATGTATTAGAATACATAGTTGGAGTATTAGTAGTACATACTAGTATGTACTAATAGTAGTAGTACGTACTAGTAGTGCTAGTATTACAAGTAGTACTTACTACTATGAGTATTACTAGTAGTACATACTACTACTTGTAGTACTAGTAGAAGTAATTCTACATGTTCTACTTGTATGTACTAGCATTGCATATTAGTAGTATTAGTTCTAATAGTACTAGTATGTACTAGTATTACTTACTACTATGAGTAGTACTAGTAGCACTTGTATTACTACGAGTAGTACTAGTAGTACTTGTACTACTACGAGTTGTACTAGAAGTACTTGTACTACTAAGAGTAGTACTTGTACTACTACGAGTAGTAAGAGTATTACTAGTAGACTTAGTTCTACATGTACTACTAGTAAGTACTAGCAGTCCATATCAATAATATTGGTAATAATACTAGTACTAATACTACTAGTACTAAAAATACTAATTCTACTAGTAGTACATACTAGTACTAATAGTATGTACTAGTAAGTACTAAAAGTATGTACTAGAATACATACTTGGAGTATTGGTAGTACATAAGAGTATGTACTAGTTGTGGTATTATTTATGTAGTAGTAGTGCTAGTATTACTAGTAGTACTTACTACTACGAGTAGTACTGATAGTACTATTATGAGTTGTACGAGTATTACTAATCGTACATACTACTACTAGTATGTACTAGCAGTACATACTAGTAGTATAGACAAGTAGTACATACTAATATATACTACCCGTACTAGTACATAATATTACTACTATTAGTACTAGTACGACTAGTAGTACATACAAGTATGTACTACTAGTGTACACCTAGTACTAGTACTAGAAGTACTATTATGCACTAGTAGTATGTACTACAAGTACTAGCACTACTAGTACATACCAGTACTAGTAGTGTAGTATGTACTAGTAGTACTATTATTACTTATTACTACGAGTAGTACAAGTAGTACTTGTACTACTACGAGTAATACTAGTAGAGTAGTACAAGTACTACTTGTACTACTACTAGTAGTACACCTTGTATTACTTCGAGTAGAACGAGTAATACTAGTAGTACATACTACTACTAATAGTACTAGTAGAACTAGTTCTACATGTACTACTACCATGTACTAGCAGTACATATTAGTAGTATTAGTATTATTACTAGTTGAATTAGTACTAGTTCTACTTGTGGTGCAAAGTAGTACTAATAGTACTTACAAGTATGTACTACAAGTATTTACTAGAATACATACATGGAGTATTAGTAGTACATACTAGTATGTACTAGTAGTGGTAGCAGTAGTATATTCTAGTAGTGCTAGTATTCCTAGTAGCACTTACTACTACGAGTAGTACTAGTAGTATTTATACTACTGCGAGTAGTACTAGTATTACTTGTACTACTGCGAGTAGTACGAGTACTGCAACTCTTGGAAGTAGTAGTACATGTACTAGTAGTAGTACTAGAAGATATACTATAGTAGTACATAATGTTACTACTACTAGTACTACTGCAAGTACTAGTAACACTAGTAGTACCTACTATTATGTACTGTTATAGTACATACTAGTATGTACTACTAGAACTAGTATTAGTAGTACCATTATGTACTAGTAGTATGTACTACTAGTACTAGCACTACTAGTACATACTAGTACTAGTAGTGTAATAAGTATTAGTATGTAGTAGTAGTACTAGTATTACTAGTAGTACTTACTACTACGAGTAGTACTAGTACTACTTGTACTACTACGAGTAGTACTGGTAGTACTTGTACGATTACGAGTATTACTAATAGTACATACTACTATTAGTAGTATTAGTAGAACTAGTTCTACATGTACTAATAGTATGTACTAGCAGTGCATATTAGTAGTATTAGTACTAATACTAGTAGTATTAGTACTAGTACTAAAAGTACTAATTCTACTAGTAGTACATACTAAGACTAATAGTACTTACTAGTATGTACTACAAGTATGTACTAGAATACATACTTGAAGTATTAGTAGTACATACGAGTATGTACTAGTAGTAGTAGTATGTACTAGTAGTGCTAGTATTACTAATAGTACTTACTACTACGAGTAATAGTAGTAGTAGTACTACGAGTTGTCCTTGTATTACTAGTAGTACATACTACTACTAGTAGTACTAGTTTATTATCTACGACTAGTATGTACAAGCAGTACATACTAGTAGTACTAGTAGTATAGACAAGTAGTACATACTAATATATCCTACTCGTACTTGTACGTAATATTACTACTGCGAGTCCAAGTATTACTTGTAGTACATACTAGTATGTACTACTAGTAATAGTATTAGTAGTATTATTATTTATTAATAGTATGTACTACTAGTACATACTCGTATTAGTAGTGTTACTAGTACTAGTATGTACTAGTAGTGCTGGCATTACTAGTAGTACTTACTATTATGAGTAGTACTAGTAGTAGTTGTAATACTACGAGTAGTACTGGTAGTACTTACACTACTACGAGTAATACGAGTAATACTAGTAGTACATACTATTACTTGTAATACTAGTAGAACTAATTCTACATGTACTACTAGTACGTACTAACAATACATACTAGTAGTATTAGTACTAATACTAGTAGTATTAGTACTAGTCTTAGAAGTACTAATTCTACTAGTACTAGTATGTACTAGTAGTGCTAGTAATGCTAGTAGTACTTGCTATTATGAGTAGTACATACTTCTTCTTGTAGAACTAGTTCTACATGTACTACTAGTATGTACTAGCAGTACATACAAGTAGTATTAGTATTAATACTAGTAGTATGAATTCTTGTATTAGAAGTACTAATTCAACTAGTAGTACATACTGATATTAATAGTACTTACTAGTATGTACTAGAATACATACTTAGAGTATTTGTAGTACATACTAGTATGTTCTAGTAGTACTAGTATTACTAGTAGTACTTATTACAACAAGTAGTACTAGTAGTACTTACTACTACGAGTAGTACTAGTAAAACTAGTACAACTACGAGTAGTAATAGTAGTACTTGTATTACTACGAGTAGTACGAGTAATACAACTACTGGTAGTAGTAGTACAAGTACTAGTAGTATGTACTAGTACAACTACTATTAATACATATTATTAGTACATACTAGTAGTACTAGTAGTATAGACAAGTAGTACATGCTATTATATACTACCGTACTAGTACATAATATTACTACTACTTGTACTACTAGCACTACTAGTACATACTAGTACTAGTTATTAGTACTAGTTACTGGTACTAGTAACTAGTACTAGTATGTACTAGTAGTGCTAGTATTACAGGTAGTACTTACAACTACGAGTAGTACTTGTACTGCTCCGGGTAGTACTAGTAGTACTTGTACTACTACGAGTAGCACGAGTAATACTAGTAGTACATACTACTACTAGTAGTATTAGTAGAATTAGTTCTACATGTATTACTAGTATGTACTAGCAGTACATACTAGTAGTATTAGTACTAATACTACTAGTATTAGTACAAGTACTAGAAGTATTATTTCTATTAGGAGTACAAACTAGTACTAATAGTACTTACTAATATGTACTACAAGTACGTACTAGAATACATACTTGGAGTATTAGTAGTACATACTAGCATGTACTAGTAGTTGTAGGAGTATGTCTTAGTAGTGCTAGTATTTCTAGTAGTACTTACTACTACGAGTAGTACTTGTGCTACTCCGAGTAGTACTAGTAGTACTTGTATTACTACGAGTAGTACGCGTATTATTAGTAGTACATACTACTACTAGTAGTACTAGTAGAACTAGTTCTACATATACTACTAGTACGTACTACCAGTACATACTAGTAGTATTAGTACTAATACTAAAAGTATTAATTCTACTAGTAGTACATACTAGTATTAATAATACTTACTAGTATGTACTACAAGTATGTACTCGAATACATACTTGGAGTATTAGTAGTACATACTAGTATGTACTAGTAGTAGTAGGAGTATGTACTAGTAGTGCTAGTATTTTTAGTTGTACTTACTACTACGAGTAGTACTTCTACTCCGAGTAGTACTAGTAGTACTTATACTACTACGAGTAATACGAGTATTATTAGTAGTACTAGTAGAAGTAGTTCTACATGTACTATTAGTACGTACTAGCAGTACATACTAGTAGTATTAGTACTAATACTAATAGTATTAGTACTAGTACTAGAAGTACAAATTCTATTAGTAGTAACTACTAGTACAAATAGTACTTACAAGTATGTACTAAAAGTATATACTAGAATACATAGTTGGGGTATTAGTAGTACATACTAATATGTACTAATAGTAGTAGTATGTACTAGTAGTGCTAGTATTACAAGTAGTACTTACTACTACGAGTATTACAAATAGTACATACTACTACTAGTAGTACTAGTAGAAGTAAGTCTACATGTTCTACTAGTATGTACTAGCATTGCATATTAGTAGTATTAGTTCAAATAGTACTTGTATGTACTAGTATTACTTACTACTACGAGTAGTACTAGTAGCACTTGTATTACTACGAGTAGTACTAGTAGTACTTATACTACTACGAGTTGTACTAGTAGTACTTGTACTACTACGAGTAGTAAGAGTATTACTAGTAGTACATACTACTACTAGTAGTACAAGTAGAACTAGTTTTACATGTACTACTAGTATATACTAGCAGTACATACTAGTAGTATTAGTACTGCTACTAATAGTATTAGTACTAGTACTAGAAGTACTAATTATATTAGTAGTACATGCTAGTACTAATAGTACTTACTGGTATGCACTAAAAGTATAACTAGAATACCTACTTGGAGTATTAGTAGTACATACTAGTATGTACTAATAGTAAAAGTAGTAATATGTACTAGTAGTGCTAGTATTACTTGTAGTACTTACCACTACGAGTTGTACTAGTAGTACTTGTACTACTACGAGTAGTACTAGTAGTACTTGTACTACTACGAGTAGTACTAGTAGTACATGTACTACTACGAATAGTACTGGAATAGTACTTGTACTACTACAAGTAGGACGAGTACTACAACTACTAGTAGTATTAGTTAATGTACAAGTAGTAGTACTAGTAGTATGTACTACACAACTACTACTAGTACATATTATTAGTACATACTAATAGTATTAGTAGTATAGACAAATAGTAGAAACTAATATATACTATTCGTATTTGTACATAATATTACTACAACTAGTAGTACATACTAGTATGTAATACTAGTCTTACTATTAGTAGTATTTACTATGTACAAGTAGTATGTACTATTAGTATTAGCACCACTAGTACATACTAGTACTAGTAGTGTTACTAGTACTACTATGTACTAATAGTGCTAATCTTACTAGTAGTACTTACTACTAGGAGTAGTACTAGTAGTACTTGTACTACTACTAGTAGTACCAGTTGTACTTCTACTTCTACGAGTAGTTCGAGTATTACTAGTAGTACATACTACTACTAGTAGTACTAGTAGAACTAGTTTTACATGTACTACAAGAACTAGAAGTACTAATTCTACTAGTAATACATACTAGTACTAATAATACTTACTAGTATGTACTACAAGTATGTACTAGAATACCTACTTGGAGTATTAGTAGTACATACTAGTATGTACTATTAGTACTAGGAGTATGTACTAGTTGTGCTAGTATTTCTAATAGTACTTACTACTACGAGTAGTACTTGTACTACTCCGAGTAGTACCAGTATTACTAGTAGTACATACTACAACTAGTAATACTAGTAGAACTAGTTCTACATGTACTCTTAGTATATACTAGCAGTACATACAAGTAGTATTAGTACAAATATTAGTAGTATTAGTATTAGTACTAGAACTACAAATTCTACTAGTAGTACATACTAGTACTATTAGTACTTACTAGTATTTACTAAAAGTTTGTACTGGAATACATACTTGGAGTATAAGTAGTACATACTAGTATGTATTAATAGTAGTAGTAGTAGTATGTACTAGTAGTTCTAGTATTACTAGTAGTACTTGCTATTATGCGTAGTACGAGTAGTATGTGTACTATTACGAGTATTACTTGTACTAGTACGAGTGGTACTAGTAGTACTTTTACTACTACAAGTAGTACGAGTAATACAACTACTATTAGCAGTAGTACATGTACTATTAGTAGTACAAGTAAAATGTACTACTACAACTACTTTTAGTACATATTATTAGTACATACTAGTAGTACTAGTAGTATAAATAAGTAGTACATACCAATATATACTACCCGTACTAATACGTAATATTACTACAACTAGTACTACTAGTAGTATTAGTATTAATACTAGTAGTATTAGTACTAATACTACTAGTATTAGTACCAGTACTAACAGTACTAATTCTACTAGTAGTACATACTAGTACTAATAGTACTTACTAGTATATACTACAAGTATGTACTAGAAAACATACTTGGAATATTAGTAGTAAATACTAGTATGTACTAGTAGTAGTAGTAGTTGTATGTACTAGCAGTGCTAGTATTACTAGTAGTACTTTATAAGTAGTACTAGTAGAACTTGTACTACTACGAGTAGTAGTAAGTACTACTAGTAATACTAGCACTACTAGTACATACTACTACTACTACTACTAGTACATACTAATATGTACTATTAATACTTCAAGTATGTATTCAAGTACATACTTGTAGTACATAGTAGTAAGTACTAGTTTGTACTACTAGTAGAATTAGTACTTCTAGTACTAGTACTAATACTACTAGTATTAGTACTAATACTACTAGTATGTACTGTTAGTACATACTAGTAGTACATGTAGAACTAGTTCTACTAGTACTATTACTAGTAGTATGTACTACTAGTATTACTAGTACTACTTGTAGTAGTACATGTACTACTAGTACTACTCGTAGTTGTACAAGTTCTACTCGTAGTAGTAAGTACTACTAGTAACATTAGCACTATTAGTATATACTAGTATTAGAAACACTACTGGTACTAGTCTGTACTAGTAGTGCTATTACGAGTAGTACTTGTACTAGTACATAATAGTACTACTAATACAAGTACTAGTAGTACATGTAGCACTAGTTCTACTAGTACTACTAGTAGTGTTATGTACGACCAGTTGTAGTATGTACTACTAGTAATACTCGTAGTTGTACAAGTACTACTCGTAGTAGTACAAATACTACTAGTACTACTCGTAATAGTAAGTACAACTAGTAACCCTAGCACCACAAGTACATATTAGTACATACTACTAGTACATATTAGTACTACTAATACTAGTACAAGTAATACATACTAGTATGTACTACTAGTAATACTGATACTAGCAGTAGTATTAGTACTAGTTATATTATATACAAGTATGGGTAGTATGTATTAGTATGTACTACTTCTCTATACTACTAGTATGTACTAATATTATGTACTACTAGTAGTTGTACTAGTACATACTACTAATACTAGTACTAGCACATGTACTACTACTACCAGTAGATGTAATCCTCGTACTACTCGTAATAGTAAGAGTACTACTTGTTCTACTCGTATTAGTACAAGTACTACTAGTACTAGTCGTAGTAGGAAGTACTACTAGTAACACCAGCACTACGAGTACATACTACTGCTACTACTACTAGTACATACTAGTATGTACTACTCATACTCCAAGTATGTATTCTAGTACAAAGTTGTAGTCTACACTAGTATACTAGTATACTAGTATACAAATATACTAGTATACTAGTAGATACAAATATACAAGTATATTTGTATACTAGTATACTAGTATAAACTAGTATATACTAGTATATACTAGTATACTAGTATATACTAGTACATATATTAGTATATATACTAGTATATATACTAATATATACTAGAATATACTAGTATATATACTAGTATATACTAGTATACTGGTAACACTAGCACTACGAGTACATACTACTGCTAATACTACTAGCACATACTAGTATGTACAACTCATACTCAAAATATGTACTCTAGTACATAGTTGTAGTCTATACTAGTATATACGAGTATATACTAGTATATACTCGTGTACTAGAATACTAGTATATACTAGTATACGAGTATATACTAGTATATATTAGTATACAAGTATACTAGTATATTAGTATACTAGTATACTAGTATACTAGTATATACTAGTATAGTAGTATATACAAATATACTAGTATATTTGTATACTAGTATATATTAGAATATACTAGTATATACTAGTATATATTAGGATATACTAGTATACTAGTATATACTAGTATATATACTAGTATACTAGTATATATATTAGTATACTAGTATATACCAGGATATACTAGTATACTAGTATATATATACTAGTATACTAATATATATACTAGTATATACTAGTATATATACTAGTATACTAGTATATATATTAGTATACTAGTATACTAGTATACTAGTATATACTAGTATATACTAGTATATATTAGTATATATACTAATATATATACTAGTATATACTAGTACTAGTATATACTAGTATAGACTAATATATACTAGTATACTAGTATATACTAGCATATATACTAATATATATACGAGTATACTAGTATATACTAGTCTATATACTAGTATATAGACTAGTATATACTAGTATACTAGTATATACTAGTACATACTCGTATACTAGTATATAGTATACTAGTATACTAGTATACTAGTATGTATTAGTATATATTAGTATATACTAGTACATACTAGTATACTAGTATATACTAGTATATATACTAATATATGTACTAGTATATACTAGTACTAGTATATACTAATATAGACTAGTATATACTTGTACTAGTACATACGTATTTACTAGTATATACTAGTATGTACTAGTACTAGTGCATACTAGTACATACTAGTACATACTAGTATATACTAGTATGTACTAGCATATACTTGTATATACTAGTACATAAACTAGTATATACTCTTATATACTAATACATGTAATAATATACTGGTACTAGTATATACTAGTACAAATATATACTAGTATATGTACTAGTATATACTAGTATATACTAGTACATGTACTAGTATAAACTAGTGTACTACTTGTAACACTAGCACTACGAGTACATACTACTGCTACTACTACTAGTACATACTAGTATGTACTCCTCATACTCCAAGTATGTATTCTAGTACATAGTTGTAGTCTATACTAGTATACCAGTATATACTAGTATACTAATATATACTAGTATATATTAGTATACAAATATAATAGTATACTAATATATACTAGTATACTAGTATATACAAATATACTAATATATTTGTATACTAGTATATACTAGTATACTAATATATACTAGTATACTAGTATATACAAATATACTAATATATTTGTATACTAGTATATACTAGTGTACTAGTATAGTATATATTAGTATATGCTCGTATATATACTAGTATACACTAGTATATATACTAGTATATACTAATATATATACTACTATATAGACTAGTATATACTAGTATACTAGTATATATACTATTATATACTAGTATATATACTAGATTACTAGTATACTAGTATACTAGTATATACTAGAATATATACTAGTATATACTAGTATACTAGTATATATACTAGTATATACTAGTATACTAGTATATACTAGTATATATACTAGTATATATTAGTATATACTAGTATATATACTAGTATACTAGTATATACTAGTATATATTTGTATATATACAAGTATATATAGGTATATATATTAGTATACTGGTATATACTAGTATATTAGTATATACTAGTATACTAGTATGTACTAGTATACTAGTATATACTAGTATATACTCTTATGTACTAGTATATACTAGTATGTACTAGTACTAGTATATACTAGTACTAGTATATTCAAGTACTATTATATACTAGTAAATACTAGTATACTAATATATACAAGTACTAGTATATACAAGTACTATTATATACAAGTACTAGTATATACTAGTAAATACTAGTATACTAGTATATACTAGTACTAGTACGTACTAGTATATACTAGTACATACTAGTATATACTAGTATGTACTAGTATGTACTAGTATATTCTAGTATATACTAGTACATGTACTAGTATATACTACTACATGTAGTACACGTAGTACATGTACTAGTATATACTAGTACATGCATTAGTATATAATAATGCATGTACTAGTATATAATAATGCATGTACTAGTATATACTAGTACATGTATTAGTATATACTAGTATATATTAGTATATACTAGTACATGTACTAGTATATACTAGTACATGTATTGGTACATATTAGTACTAGTATATACTAGTATAACAGTACTAGTAGTACAAGTAGTACTAGTATATACTAGTATATACTAGTATAACTGTACAAGTAGTACTAGTACTTGTACTAGTAGAATTAGTTCCAGTACTACTTTAGACTGTAAGTACATATTAGCACTACTACTACAAGTACTAGTAGTACATAATAGTACTAGTAGTACAAGTAGTACTAGAACTTGTACTAGTACTATTAGTTCCAGTACTACTTTAGACTACAAGTACATAGTAGCACTACTACTACAAGTACAAGTAGTACATAGTACTAGTACATACTGCTACTAGTTGTACACATACTAATATGTACTACAAGAATCCGTAGTTATAGAAATACTATGTACTTGTAGTAGTACTAGTACTATAATTACTAGTCATACTAGTACTACAACTACGTCTAGTCGTCTACGTCTAGTACATAATAGTACTATTACTGCTAGTAGTACTTGTACTGGTATTACTTGTAGTACATACTAGTATGTACTACTAGTTGTGCTAGTAGTACATAGTAGTAGTACTTGTAGTACATACTAGTAGTACTAGTACCAGTAATGTACTATTAGTAGCATGTACTACTAGCACACGTACTAGTACTAGTAGTACGTACTAGTACTAATAGTACCTACTAGCAGTACATACTAGTAGTATTAGTACTAGTACTTGTACTAGTAGCACTAGTTCTACATGTACTACTAGTATGTACTAGTTGTATTACTACTAGTATGTACTACAATGTATTACTACTAGTACTGTTAGTAGGTACTACTACTACTAGTAGTACTAAAAATACTAAAAATACTAGTATGTACTATTACTAGTATTATATACTAGTACTATTACTAGTATTATATTCTAGTAGTAGTACATAACACTAGTATTAGTAGTAGTAGTGCTAGTATGTACTAGTACTAGTAGCAGTAGTAGTACTTCAAGTATATACTAATAGTAGTAGTTGTACTAGTATGTACTAGTACTAGTACTACTAGTAGTCCATACTAATAGTACATACTAGTAGTACATACAAGTAGTACATACTAGTAGTACATACAAGTATGACATACTAGTAGTACATACAAGTAGTGCATACTAGTAGTACATACAAGTATGACATACTAGTAGTACTAGTAGTATTAGTACTAGTACT
This sequence comes from Amborella trichopoda, assembly GCF_054954075.1. NCBI lineage: Eukaryota > Viridiplantae > Streptophyta > Magnoliopsida > Amborellales > Amborellaceae > Amborella > Amborella trichopoda. The sequence continues at coordinate 21,095,934 of NC_142345.1, read as the reverse complement.
TGTACTACTAGTATGTACTACTTGTTCTTCTATTAGTTATATATACTATTAGTAGTACATACTACTAATAGTTACCTGTATGTACTAGTAGTAGTAATAGGAGTAGTAGTACCTATTAGTAGTACAAATTAGTAGTATATACTAGTACTAGAATGTACTACTAATCGTTTATACTACTATTAGAATGTACTACTAGTACATACTAGTAGTATATACTAGCATTAAATTGTACAACTAGTACAAACTAATACTAAAATGTGCTACTAATGCATACTAGTAGTATATACTAGTAGTATATACAAGTACAACTACTGGTATTAGTAGTACGTACTGCTGGCACATACTACTACTACTAGTACAACTACTAGTACCATGTACAACTAGTCATAGTACATACTAGTAGTACATGCTAGTTTTAATAGTACGTACAGGTAATAGTAGTATATACTAGTATATTCTACTGGCATGTACTATTAGTATTAATAGTATATAATACTAGTAGTGGAACGTACCACAAGTATGTACTATTAGTAGTATTAGTACAATTAGTATATAATACTAGTACTATTAGATATAATACTAGTAGTTGAACGAACCACTAGTACTTGTACTACTAGTAAGTACACTAGTATGTACTATTAGTAGTGTTAGTAGCACATATTAGTAGTACATACTAGTATGTACTAGTAGTTTGTACTACTAGTACTAGTACTAGTACTAGTATTATTACTAAATTGCTAGTACTACTAGTTGTATGTACTATTAGAACAGTACTAGTACTATTAATACAGTACTAGTAGTACATAATAGTATTAGTAGTACCAGTAGTACTAGTACTTGTACTAGTAGTATTAGTTTCAGTCTTACTTTAGACTACAAGTACATACTAGTACTGCTACTACAAGTACTAGTAGTACATAGTACTAGTACATACTGCTACTAGTAGTACACATACTAGTATGTATTATAAGAATCAATAGCAGTAGAAATAGTATGTACTTGTAGTAGTAGATTTTAATAGTACTAGTACTAGAACTACTAGTCGTATTAGTACTACAACTACGTCTAGTCGTCTACGTCAAGTACATAATAGTACTACTACTGCTAGTAGTACTTGTACTAGTATTACTTGTAGTACATACTAGTATGTACTACTTGTTGCGCTAGTAGTACATAGTAGAAGTACTTATAGTACATACTAATAGTACTAGTACTAGTAATGTACTATTAGTAGCATGTACTACTAGTACACATACTAGTACTAGTAATACGTACTAGTACTAATAGTACCTACTAGCAGTACATACTAGCAGTATTAGTACTAGTACTAGTAATACGTACTAGTGCTAATAGTACCTACTAGTAGTACATACTAGCAGTATTAGTACTAGTACTTGTAATAGTAGCACTAGTTCTACATGTACTACTAATATGTACTAGTTGTACTGCTACAAGTATGTACTACTATGTACTACTACTAGTATATACTACTAGTACTACTAGTATGTACTACTAGTATGTATTACTAGTATGTACTATTAGTATGTATTACTAATATGTACTACTAGTAGATGTACTAGTACTAATACTAAGACCACAAGTACTACTACTAGTAATAGTAGTTGTACTAGTAGTACATACTAGTAGTGATAGTACTAGAAGTACATACTAGTACTACATACTAGTAGTAATAGTACTATTACTACAAGGAGTACATACTAGTATTAGCAGTACATACTACCGGTACCACTATGTACCACTACTAGTAGTACATACTACTAGCAGTACTCGTAGTGGTACATACTAGTATGTACTAGTAGTACTACTACTAATACTACTAGTAGTAGTAGTACTAGTATATACTACTAGTACTAGTAGTAGTACTAGTATGTACTACTAGTATGCACTACTAATAGTAGTACTAATACTAATACTAAGACTACTAGTACTACTACTAGTAATACGAGTAGAACATACTAGTAGTACTAGAAGTATATACTAGTAGTACATACTAGTAGTGATAGTACTAGAAGTACATACTAGCACTACATACTTGTAGTAATAGCACTATTACTACAAGGAGTACATACTAGTACTAGTATGTTCTAATAGTGCTAGTATGTATTAGCAGCAGTAGTACTAATACTACTGTACATACTAATAGTTCTTACTAAAAGTAGTACATACTAGTATGTACTAGTTGTATTACTACTAATAATACATACTACTCTTAATACTATTAATAATACATACTACTAGTAGTACTAAAAGTACTTCTACTACTAGTACTAGTCCTGCTAGAACTACTAGTATGTACTATAAGTATGTACTACCAGTATGTACTACATGTAGTACATATTAGTAGTTCATACTACTAGTACATATAAGCACTAACTAGTAGTACTAGAACTATTTGTACTTGAAGTACTAGTACTACTAGTACATACTAGTGCTAGAACTAGGACTAGTACTAGTAGTACTACTAATACTATTACTAGTATTATATTCTAGTAATAGTACATAACACTAGTATTAGTAGAAGTAGTGCTAGTATGTACTAGTAGTAGTAGTAGTAGTACTTCAAGTATATACTAATAGTACTAGTTGTATTAGTATGTACTAGTACTACTAGTATGCAATAGTTGTACTACTACATACTAGTACTAGTATGTACTAGTACTAGTGCATATACTAGTACTAGTATATGTACTAGTATGTACTAGTACTAGTATGTACTAGTACTAGTGCATATATTAGTACATACTACTAGTATGTACTAATACATACTAGTAGTACTAATACATACTAGTAGTACTAGTATGGACTAGTACTAGTGCATAGACGAGTACATATGCACTAGTACTAGCACATATGCACTAGTACATATGCACTAATATCTACTTATGCACTTGTACATATGCACTAGTACATACTATATGCATATGTACTAGTGCATATGTACATATTAGTGCATATGTACTAGTACATGTATTAGTATGTACATATGCACTAGTACATGTACTAGTATGTACATATGCACTAGTACATGTACTAGTATGTACTCGTAGTATATGTACATACTAGTATGTACATATACTAGTAGTATGTACATATACAACTAGTACATACGTATGTACTAGTAGTATATGTACTAGTAGTATATGTACATATACTAGTATATATACATACATATGTACTAGTACTAATATATACTAGTACTAGTATATACTAGTATATACTAGTACTAGTACATACGTATGTATATACTAATACTAGTACATACGTATATACTAGTCTATACGTATATATACTAGTACATATTAGTACTAGTATATACTAGTACTAGTACATACGTATATACTAGTATATACGAGTACTAGTATGTATTAGTATATACTAGTACATGGACTCGTATGTACTAGTATATACTAGTACTAATATATACTAGTACTAGTATATATTAGTATACTAGTATATACTAGTACTAGTATATACTAGTACATGTATTAGTATATACTAGTATTAGTAGTATATACAAGTAATAGTATATACTACTATATACTAATACATGTACTAGTATATACTAGTACTAGTATATACTAGTATACTAATATATACTAGTACTAGTATATACTAGTACTAGTATATACTAGTACTAGTATACTAGTATATATACTAGTATATACAATGTACTAGTATATACTAGCATATAGTAGTAAATGTACTAGTATATACTAGTAAATGTACTAGTATATACTAGTACTAGTAAATAAGAGTACTAGTACTAGTATATATACTAGTACTAGTATATACTAGTATATACTAGTACTATATACTAGTGCTAGTATATACTAGTATATATATTAGTACTAGTATATATAGTATATAAACTAGTATATATACTAGTATATAAGTATATATACTAATATACATACTTGTATACTAGTATATATACTAATATATATACTAGTACTAGTATATATACTCGTATATAGACTAGTACTAGTATATATACTAGTATATATGCGAGTATATACTAGTATACTAGTATATATATTAGTAAACTAGTATACTAGTATATATACTAGTATACTAGTATACTAGTATACTAGTATATATACATACTAGTATATAAACTAGTACACTAGTACATATATTAGTATATATACTAGTATACTAGTATATACTAGTATACTAGTATATTAATATATACTAGTATATATACTAATATATATACTAATATACTAATATATCTTAGTATATACTGGTATATACTGGTATACACTAGTACTAGTATATACTAGTACTAATATATACTAGTATACAAGTATATAATGGTATATACTAGTATACTAGTATATAGTGGTGTATACTAGTATACTAGTATATATACTAGTATATACTAGTATATATTAATACATATACTAGTATATATATTAATACTAGTACTAGTATATACTAGTATACTAGTATATACTAGTTCATACTAGTATATACTAGTATATTAGTACTAGTACTAGTATATATACTAGTATATATACTAGTACTAGTACTAGTATACTAGTATATACTAGTATATGTTAGTATATATACTAGTATATACTGGTATATACTAGTACTAGTATATACTAGTACTAATATATACTAGTATACAAGTATATAATGGTATATACTAGTATACTAGTATATACTAGTATACTAGTATACTAGTATATAGTGATGTATACTAGTATACTAGTATATACTAGTATATATTAATATATATACTAGTATATATACTAATATATATACTAATACTAGCGCTAGTTTATACTAGTATACTAGTATATACTAGTTCATACTAGTATATACAAGTACTAGTATATACTAGTATATACTAGTATTAGTATATACTAGTACATGTACTAGTATATATACTAGTATATATACTAGTACATGTACTAGTATAGATACTAGTATATATTAGTACTAGTATATGTACAAGTATATATACTAGTACTAGTATATACTAGTATATACAATATGTACTAGTATACAAGTACTAGTATATACTAGTACATACAATATATACTAGTATATACTAGTACATGTACTAGTACTAGTGCATATACGAGTACATATGCACAAGTACTAGCACATATGCACTAGTACATATGCACTAATATCTACGTATGCACTTGTACATATGCACTAAAACATACTATATGCATATGTACTAGTGCATATGTACATATTAGTGCATATGTACTAGAACATGTACTAGTATGTACATATGCACTAGAATATGTACTAATATGTACATATGCACTAGTACATGTACTAGTATGTACTAGTAGTATATGTACATACTAGTATGTACATATACTAGTAGTATATACATATACTACTAGTACATACGTATGTACTAGTAGTATATGTACATATACTAGTATCTAAACATACATATGTACTAGTACTAATATGTACTAATACTAGTATGTACTAGTACATACGTATGTATATACTAGTACTAGTACATACGTATATACTAGTATATACGTGTATATACCAGTACATATTAGTATTAGTATATACCAGTACATATTAGTATTAGTATATACTAGTACTAGTACATACTAGTATATACAAGTACATACTAGTACATACTAGTACATGTACTAGTATATACTAGTACTAGTATATACAAGTACATGTATTAGTATATACTAGTACTAGTATACTAGTATATATACTAGTATATACTTGTACTAGTATATATATATACTAGTACTAGTATATACTAGTATAAACTAGTACTAGTATATACTAGTACTAGTATATGCTAGTATATACTAATACATGTACTAATATATACTAGTACTAGTATATACTAGTACATACTAGTATATATACTAGTATACACTAGTACTAGTATATATACTAGTACTAGTATATATAATATATATACTAGTATATATATCAGTACTAGTATATATAGTATATATACTAGTATATATACTAGTATACAAGTATATATACTAATATATATACTAGTATACACTAGCATATATACTAGTATATATGCTAGTACTAGTATATATACTAGTATATAAATTAGTACTAGCATATATACTAGTATTTATGCTAGTATATACTAGTATACTAGTATATTAGTATATATATTAATAAACTAGTATACTAGCATATATACTAGTATATTAGTATACTAGTATATATATATATACTAGTATACTAGTTAATATATATACTAGTATATATATTAGTATTTATACTAGTATATATACTAGTAAACTAGTATATATTAGTATACTAGTATATATAACAGTATACTAGTATACTAGTATATATACTAGTATATACTATTATATATACTAGTATACTAGTATACAAGTATATATACTAGTATATACTATTATATATACTGGTATATATTAGTATATACTAGTATACTAGTATACTAGTATATATACTAATACATATACTAGTATATATATACTAGTATCTGCTAGTATACTAGTATACAAGTATATATACTAGTATACAATTATATATACTAGTATACTAGTATACAAGTATATATACTAGTATATACTATTATATATACTAGTATACTAGTGTACAAGTACATATACTAGTATATATTAGTATATACTAGTATGTACTAGTATACTAGTATTTATGCTAGTATACTAGTATATACTAGTACATACTAATATATATACTAGAATACTAGTATATATTAGTATATACTAATACTAGTATATACTAGTACTAGTATATATAGTATATATACTAGTATATAAACTAGTATACAAGTATATATACTAATATATATACTAGTATACACTAGCATATATACTAGTATATATATGCTAGTACTAGTATATATACTAGTATATAGATTAGTACAAGCATATATACTAGTATTTATGCTAGTATATACTAGTATACTAGTATACTAGTATCTATATTAATAAACTAATATACTAGTATATATACTAGTATATTAGTATACTAGTATATATATATATACTAGAATACTAGTATATATATTAGTATTTATACTAGTATATATACTAGTATACTAATATATATTAGAATACTAGTATATATAATAGTATACTAGTATACAAGTATATATACTAGTATATACTATTATATATACTAGTATACTAGTATACAAGTATATATACTAGTATATATATTAGTATATATTAGTATATACTAGTATACTAGTATATTAGTATATATACTAATATATATACAAGTATATATATACTAGTATCTGCTAGTATACTAGTATACAAGTATATATACTAGTATACAATTATATATACTAGTATACTAGTATACAAGTATATATACTAGTATATACTATTATATATACTAGTATATATACTAGTATATATTAGTATATACTAGTATGTACTAGTATACTAGTATTTATGCTAATGTACTAGTATATACTAGTATTAGTATATACTAGTATATTCATATATACTAATATATATTAGTATACTAGTATATATACTAGTATATACTAATATATAATAGTATATATACTACTATATATACTAATACTAGTACTAGTATATACTAGTATTCTAGTATATACTAGTACTAGTATATATACTAGTATATACTAGTATACTAGTATTAGTATATACTAGTACATGTATATAGACCAGTACTAATATATACTAGTGTATACTACTATATACTAGTACTAGTATATATACTAGTACTAGTACCTATATACTAGTATATACTAGTACTAATATATGTACTAGTAAATACTAGTATTATATACTAGTATATACTAGTGCTAGTATATATACCAGTATATATACTAGTATATACTAGTATACTAGTATACTAGTATATATATTAGTATACTAGTATATATTAGTTTACTAGTATACTAGTATATACTAGTATACACTGGTATATATATATATACTAGTATATATATTAGTATATATACTAGTATACTTGTATATACTAGTATATATACTAGTATATATATTAGTATATACTAGTGTATATACTAGTATACTAGTAAACTAATATATATACTAGTATACTAATATATATACTAGTATATTAGTATACTAGTATAAATATATATACTAGTATACTTGTATATATACTATTATAGATACTAGTTCATAGTAGTATATACTAGTACTAGTATATTACTAGTATACTAGTGTATATACTAGTATACTAGTGTATATACTAGTATACTAGTATATACTAGAATATATATACTAGTATATACTAGTATACTAGTATGTACTAGTATATTTATATACTAGTATATACTAGTATATATATATTAGTATATACTAGTATATATATAGTAGTATATACTAGTATATATATATTAGTATATATAGTAGTATATAGTAGTATACTAGTATATGTATACTAGTATACTAGTATATATATACTAGTATACTAGTATATATATATAAAAGTACATATTTACTAGTGTATACTAGTATATATGTACTAGTATACTAGTACACACTAGTATATATATACTAGTATATATACTAGTATATATACTAGTATACTAGTATATATACTAGTCTACAAGTATATATACTAGTCTACTAGTATATATACTAGTATACTAGTTTATATACTAGTACTAGTATACTAATATATATCTCAGTATATATACTAGTATATATACCAGTATACTAGTATATATACTAGTACTAGTATATTAATATATATACCAGTATATATACTAGTATATATACCAGTATACTAGTATATATACTACTAATACTAGTATATATTAGTACTAGTATATATTAGTATATTAGTATATACTTGTATACTAGTATATATACTAGTATATATACTTGTATATGTACTAGTATATAATCTAGTACTAGTATATTAATATATATACCAGTATATATACTAATATATATACCAGTATACTAGTATATATACTAACGCTAGTATATATACTAGTATACTGGTATATATACTAGTATATTACTAGTATTCTGATATATATACTAGTCCTAGTATATATACCAGTATACTAGTATATATACCAGTATATATACTAGTATACAGGTATATATACTAGGACTAGTATATACTAGTACTACTATATAGTATATATAGTAGTATATACTAGTACTAGTGTATACTAGTACTAGTATATATAGTAGTATATTTAAGTATATACTAGTACATACTAGTATACTAGTATATACTAGTATATACTAATATACTAGTATATACTAATACTAGTATATACTAGTATATACAAGTATTAGTATTAATTTATATACTAGTATACTAGTGTATACTAATATATACTAGTATACACTAGTATATACTAGTTTATATACGAGTATATATTCTTGTGTATATACTAGTTTATTTTAGTATAAATACTAGTATATATACTAGTACTAGTACTTGTATATACTAGTATATACTCGTATGTACTAATATATACTAGTATATACTAGTACTAGTATATATTTGTCTATACTAGTATATACTAGTACTAATATATATACTAGTATGCTAATATATATACTGTTATATATACTAGTATATACTAGTATATATACCAGTATATATACTAATATATACTAGTATATATATACTAGTATATAGTAGTATATATATACTAATATATACTAGTATATACTAGTATATACTAGTACTAGTGTATACTAGTATATACTAGTATATACTAGTATATATACTAATATATATACTAGTACTAGTACTAATATATACTAGTATATAATATACTAGTATATACTAGTACTAGTATATATACTAGTATAGACTAGTACTTGTATATACTAGTACTAGTTTATATACTAGTACTATATACGAGTACTAGTATATATACTAGTACTAGTGTATACTAGTACTTGTAGTACATACTAGTAGTGATAGTACTAGAAGTACATACTAGTACTAGTATGTACTAGTACTAGTGGTACTACTAGTATGTATTACGAGTATGTACTTCTAGTAGAAGTACTAGTACTAATACTAAGACCACAAGTACTACTACTAGTACTACTAGTTGTACTAGTAGTACATACTAGTAGTGATAGTACTAGAAGTACATACTAGTACTACATACTAGCAGTAATTGTACTATTACTACAAGGAGTACATACTAGTATTAGCAGTACATACTACCGGTGCTACTATGTACCACTACTAGTAGTACATACTACTTGTAGTACATACTACTAGTAGTACTCGTAGTGATACATACTAGTATGTACTACTACTAATACTACTAGTGTGTACTACTACTAGTAGAAGCAGTACTAGTTTATACTACTTGTATTAGTAGTAGTACTAGTATGTACTACTAGTATGCACTACTAGTAGTAGTACTAGTACTATTACTAAGACTACTAGTACTACTACTAGTAATACGAGTAGAACATACTAGCAGTACTAGAAGTATATAGTAGTAGTACATACTAGTAGTGATAGTACTAGAAGTACATACTAGCACTACATACTTGCAGTAATAACACTATTACTACAAGGAGTACATACTAGTACTAGTATGTTCTAATAGTGCTAGTATGTATTAGTAGCAGTAGTACTAGTACTACTGTACATACTAATAGTTCATACTAAAAGTAGTACATACTAGTATGTACTAGTTGTATTACTACTAATGGTACATACTACTCTTAATACTATTAATAATACATACTACTAGTAGTACGACAAGTACTTCTACTACTAGTACTAGTCCTGGTAGAACTACTAATATGTACTACAAGTATATACTACCAGTAGGTACTACTTGTAGTACATATTAGTAGTTCATACTACTAGTACATATAAGCAAAAACTAGTAGTACTAGAACTATTTGTACTTGAAGTACTTGTATTATATTCTAGTAGTAGTACATAACACTAGTATTAGTAGAAGTAGTGCTAGTATGTACTAGTACTAGTAGTAGTAGTACTTCAAGAATATACTAATAGTAGTAGTTGTACTAGTATGTACTAGTACTACTAGTATGCAACAGTTGTACTAATACATACTAGTACCAGTATGTACTAGTACTAGTGCAAATACTAGTACTAGTATATGTACTAGTACTAGTAAGTACTAGTACTAGCACTAGTATGTACTAGTACTAGTACATATACTAGTACATACTACTATTATGAACTAGATCATACTAGTAGTACTAGTACATACTAGTAGTACTAGTATGTACTAATACTAGTGCATATACTAGTACATATGCACTAGTACTAGCACATATGTACTAGTACATGTACTAGTATGTTCATATACACCAGTACATGTACTAGTATGTACATATGCACTAGTACATGTACTAGTATGTACTAGTAGTATATGTACATACTAGTATGTACATATACTAAGAGTATGTACATATACTACTAGTATATACGTATGTACTATTAGTATATGTACACACGTATGTACTAGTACTAGTATGTACTAGTACTAGTACATACTAGTATATACTAGTACTAGTACATACTAGTACTACTACATACGTATGTACATACTAGTACTAGTACATACGTATGTACATACTAGTACTAGTACATACGTATGTACATACTAGTACTAGTACATACGTATATACTAGTATATACGTGTATGTACTAGTATTTACTAATACTAGTATATACTAGTATTAGTACATACGTATATACTAGCACTAGTATATACTAGTACATGCACTAGTATGTACTAGTATATACTAGTACTAGTACATATTAGTACATACTAGTACATGTACTACACTAGTACTAGTATATACTAGTACATGTACTAGTATATACTAGTATATACTAATACAAGTTTATACTAGTATATACTAGTATATACTAATACAAGTTTATACTAGTATATACTAGTATATACTAGTACTAGTACTAGTATATACTAGTATATTTTAGTACTAGTACTAGTATATATTAGTATATACTAGTATATATTAGTACTAGTACATATATACTAGTACTAGTACATACGTATATACTAGTATATACGTGTATGCACTGGTATATACTAATACTAGTATATACTAGTATATAAACTAGTACTAGTATATACTAGTCTATATACTAGTATATACTAGTACTAGTATATATACTAGTATATACACTAGTATATACTTGTATATATCTTTGTACTAGTATATATACTAATACAAGTATATATACTACGATATATACTAGTATATATACTACGATATATACTAGTATATATACTAGTACTAGTATATACAAGTACCAATCTATACTAGTGTATATACTAGTATATACATTGGCACTTGTATATACCAGTACTAAGATATACCAGTACTACTATATACTAGTATATACTAGTATATACTAGTACTAGTATATACGAGTATATACTAGTAAATACTAGTATACTAGTATATACTAGTACTAATACTAGTACTTATACTAGTACTATTATATACTAGTATATACAAGTATATATACTAGTATATACTAGTATATATACTAATATATGAACTAGTACTTGTACTAGTATACACTAGTATACTAGTTTATACTAGTATATACTAGTACTAGTATATACTAGTATTTATTAGTATATACTAGTATATACTAATACTAGTATATATACTAGTATAAACTAGTACTAGTATATACTAATATATGCTAGTACATACTAGTATATATATTAGTATATACTAGTACTAGTATATACTTCTAGTACATACTAGTATATATACCAGTATATACTAGTATATACTAATATATACTAGTATATACTAATATATATATACTAGTATAAAGTAATATATATACTAGTACATACGAGTATATACTGGTATATATACTAGTATAGACTAGTATATACTGGTATATATACTAGTATATACTAGTACTAGTATATATACTAGTATAGACTAGTACTAGTATATCATAGTATATGCTAGTACATACTAGTATATATACTAATATATACTAGTACTAGTATATATACTAGTATATACTAGTACTAGTATATATACTACTATATATAAGTATTAGTATATACTAGCATATACTAGTATATATATACTAGTATAAATTAGTATATATACTAGTATATATACTAGTACTAGTATATATACTCTTATACTAGTATATATACTAGTATATATACTAGTATACTAATATACATACTAGTACTAGTATATACTAGTATATATACTAGTATATAAACTAGTACTAGTATGTACTAGTACAAGTAATTACTAGTATATACTAGTACATACTAGTACTAGTTTATGCTAGTATATATGTAGTAGTATATACTAGTATACTAGTACATACTAGTTTATACTCGTATATACTAGTATATATACTAGTATATATACTAGTACTAGTACTAGTTTACATACTAGTATATGTACTAGTATATACTAGCATATATTAGAACTAGTATATACTAGTATATACTAATATATATACTAGTATATTATTAGTATATGTACTAGTACTAGTACTAAGATATACTAATATATTTTAGTATATACTAGTACTAGTATATACTAGTATTAGTATATACTAGTCCTAGTATATACTAGTATATATACTAGTATGTACTAGTATAAGTATATACTAGTATATATACTAGTATATACTAGTACTAGTAAATACACTACTAGTATATATACTAGTATATACTGGTACTAGTATATATAATGGTACATAGTATATATACTAGTATATATACTAGTACTAGTATATATAGTATCTATACTAGTATATATACTATGTACCAGTATGTATACTAGTATATATACTAGTACCAGTATATACTAGTATTTATGCTAGTACTAGTATATATTAGTACTAGTATATATACTAGTATATATACTACTACTAGTATATATACTAGTATATATACTAGTACTAGTATATACTAGAACTAATATAAATACTAGTACTAGTATATATACTACTATATACTAGTACTAGTATATATACTAGTATAGACTGGTACTAGCATATATAGTAGTATATACTGGTACTAGTATATATACTGGTATATATACTGCTACATAGTATATATACTGGTATATCTACTGGTACATAGTATATATACTAGTATATATACTATGTACCAGTAGATATACCAGTATATATACTATGTAGCAGTATATATACCAGTATATATACTAGTACATATATGTACTAGTATATATGCTAGTACTAGTATATATTAGTACTAGTATATACTAGTATATATACAAGTATATATACTAGTACGTGTCTAAATACTAGTACTAGTATATAGTAGTAGTACTAGTATTTATACTAGTTCTAGTATATATACTAGTATATATACTAGTATATACTAGTACTAGTATATACTAGTACTAGCATATATACTAGTAGTATATATACTAGTATATATACTAGTATATACTAGTACTAGTATGTACTAGTAGTATATGTACATGTACTAGTATGTACTATTAGTATATGTACATACAAGTATGTACATATACTAGTAGTATGTACGTTTACTACTAGTATATACGTATGTATTACTAGTATATGTACATACGTATGTACTAGTACTAGTATGTACTAGTACTGGTACATGCTAGTATATACTAGTACTAGTACATACGTACATACTAGTATATACGTGTACGTACTAGTATTTACTAATACCAGTATATACTAGTATTAGTAGATACGTATATACTAGCACTAGTATATACTAGTAAATGCACTAGTATGTACTAGTATATACTAGTACTAGTACATACTAGTACATACTAGTTCATACTAATACATGTACTACACTAGTACTAGTATATACTAGTACATGTACTAGTATATACTAGTACAAGTATATACTACTACATACTAGTACTAGTACTAGTAAATACTAGTATATACTAGTATATATTAGTACTAGTACATATATACTAGTACTAGTACATACGTATATACTAGTATATACGTGTATATACTGGTATATACTAATACTAGCATATACTAGTATATACTAGTATATACTAATACTAGTATATACTAGTATATATACTAGTACTAATATATACTAGTCTATATACTAGTATATATACTAGTACTAGTATATATATTAGTATATATACTAGTATATGTCTTTGTACTAGTATATATACTAATACAAGTATATATACTACGATATATACTAGTATATATACTAGTACAAGTATATAAACTAGTACTAGTATATACAAGTACCAATCTATACTAGTATATATACTAGTATATACCCTAGTATATACTAGTATATATACTACTATAGACTGGCACTTGTATATACCAGTACTAAGATATACCAGTACTACTATATACTAGCATATACTAGTATATACTAGTACTAGTATATACGAGTATATACTAGTAAACACTAGTATACTAGTATATACTAGTACTAGTACTAATACTTATACTAGTATATATACAAGTAAATACTAGTATATACTAGTATATATACTAAGATATACTAGGACTAGTATATACCAGTATATTCTTGTATATACTAGTATATATACTAAGATATACTAGTTTTAGTATATTCTTGTATATACTAGTATATACAAGTATATATACTAGTATATACTATTATATGTACTAATATATGAACTAGTACTAGTAATAGTATACACTAGTATACTAGTATATACTAGTATACACTAGTATACTAGTATATACTAGTATATACCAGTACTAGTATTTATTAGCATATACTAGTATATACTAATACTAGTATATATACTAGTATAGACTAGTACTAGTATATACGAGTATATGCTAGAAAATACAAGTATATATATTAGTATATACTAGTACTAGTATATACTGCTAGTACATACTAGTATATATACCAGTATATACTAGTATATACTAATATATACTAGTATATACTAGTATATATATACTAGTATAAACTAATATATATACTAGTACATACGAGTATATACTGGTATATGTACTAGTATATACTAGTATATACTGATATATATACTAGTATATACTAGTACTAGTATATATACTAGTATATACTAGTACTAGTAAATATACTAGTATTTACTAGTCTTAGTATATATACTAGTACTAGTATATACTGCTAGTACATACTAGTATATATACCAGTATATACTAGTATATACTAATATATACTAGTATATACTAGGATATATATACTAGTATAAACTAATATATATACTAGTACATACGAGTATATACTGGTATATGTACTAGTATAAACTAGTATATACTGATATATATACTAGTATATACTAGTACTAGTATATATACTAGTATATATACTACTATTTACTAGTCTTAGTATATATACAGACTAGTAAATACTAGTATATAAACTAGTACTAGTATATACTAGTATATATACTAGTATTTTATAGTACTAGTATATATACTAGTAAAGACTAATACTAGTATATCATATTATATACTAGTACATACTAGTGTATATACTAATATATACTAGTGCTAGTATATATACTAGTATATACTAGTACTAGTATATATACTAGTATATATAAGTACTAGTATATACTAGTATATATTAGTATATATACTAGTATATATATTAGTATACTAGTATATATACTAGTACTAGTATATATACTAGTATATATACTAGTATACTAGTATACATACTAGTACTGGTATATACTAGTATATATACTAGTACATATATGTACTAGGACTAGCATTTACTAATATATACTAGTACATACTAGTACTAGTTTATGCTAGTATATATGTAGTAGTATATACTAGTATACTAGTACAAACTAGTTTATACTCGTATATTCTAGTATATATACTAGTATATATACTAGTACTAGTACTAGTCTATATACTAGTATATATAATAGTATATACTAGTATATACTAGTATATATTAGTATATATACTAGTATATACTAGTATATTATTAGTATATGTACTAGTACTAGTACTAAGATATAATAATATATTTTAGTATATACTAGTACTAGTATATACTAGTATATATACTAGTATATACTAGTACTAGTATATACTAGTATAGATACTAGTATGTACTAGTACAAGTATATACTAGTACTAGTATATATTTTAGTATAGACTAGTACTAGTATATACTAGTACTAGTATATATACTAGTATAGACTAGTCCTAGTATACACTAGTACTAGTATATATACTAGTATAGACTAGTACTAGTATAAATACTAGTACTAGTATATATATTACTATATACTAGTACTAGTAAATATACTACAATAAATATTGGTACTAGTATATATACTGGTACATAGTTTATATACTAGTATATATACTAGTACTAGTATATATAGTATATATACTAGTATATCTACTAGTACTAGTATATATACTAGTATATATACTATGTACCAGTAGATATACCAGTATATATACTATGTACCAGTATATATACCAGTATATATACTAGTACATATATGTACTAGTATATATGCTAGTACTAGTATATATTAGTACTAGTATATACTAGTATATATACAAGTATATATACTAGTACTTGTCTAAATACTAGTACTAGTATATAGTAGTAGTACTAGTATTTATACTAGTACTAGTATATATACTAGTATATATACTAGTATATACTAGTACTAGTATATACTAGTACTAGCATATATACTAGTAGTATATATAGTAGTATATATACTAGTATATACTAGTACTAGTATGTACTAGTAGTATATGTACATGTACTAGTATGTACTATTAGTATATGTACATACTAGTATGTACATATACTAGTAGTATGTACGTTTACTACTAGTATATACGTATGTATTACTAGTATATGTACATACGTATGTACTAGTACTAGTATGTACTAGTACTGGTACATGCTAGTATATACTAGTACTAGTACATACGTACATACTAGTATATACGTGTATGTACTAGTATTTACTAATACCAGTATATACTAGTATTAGTACATACGTATATACTAGCACTAGTATATACTAGTAAATGCACTAGTATGTACTAGTATATACTAGTACTAGTACATACTAGTACATACTAGTTCATACTAGTACATGTACTACACTAGTACTAGTATATACTAGTACATGTACTAGTATATACTAGTACAAGTATATACTACTACATACTAGTACTAGTACTAGTATATACTAGTATATACTAGTATATATTAGTACTAGTACATATATACTAGTACTAGTACATACGTATATACTAGTATATACGTGTATATACTGGTATATACTAATACTAGCATATACTAGTATATACTAATACTAGTATATACTAGTATATACTAATACTAGTATATACTAGTATATATACTAGTACTAATATATACTAGTCTATATACTAGTATATATACTAGTACTAGTATATATACTAGTATATATACTAGTATATGTCTTTGTACTAGTATATATACTAATACAAGTATATATACTACGATATATACTAGTATATATACTAGTACTAGTATATAAACTAGTACTAGTATATACAAGTACCAATCTATACTAGTATATATACTAGTATATACCCTAGTATATACTAGTATATATACTACTATAGACTGGCACTTGTATATACCAGTACTAAGATATACCAGTACTACTATATACTAGCATATACTAGTATATACTAGTACTAGTATATACGAGTATATACTACTAAATACTAGTATACTAGTATATACTAGTACTAGTACTAATACTTATACTAGTACATATACAAGTAAATACTAGTATATACTAGTATATAAACTAGTACTAGTGTATATACTAGTTTACATACTAGTATATACTAATACTAGTATATATACTAGTATATATACTAGTATATACTAGTATATACCAGTATATATATAGTAGTATATACTAGTATACTAGTATATACTTGTATATACTAGTATATAAACTAGTACCAGTATATACTAGTATATATACCAATATGTACACTAGTACAAGTTTATATACTAGTATGTACTAGTACAAGTATATATACAAGTATATACTAGTATATACTATATATATACTAGTATATATACTAGTACTAGTACATACTAGTATGTATAGTACTAGTATATATACTAGTATGTACTAGTACAAGTATATATACTAGTACATACTAGTATATATACTAGTATATATACTAGTCAAAGTATATACTAGTATATATACTAGTATATACTAGTACCAGTATATATACTAGTATATTTACTAGTACTAGTATATACTAGTACTATGATATATACTAGTATATATACTAGTACTAGTATATACTGGTATATATACTAATATATACACTAGTACTAGTATATATACCAGTATATACTAGTACTAGTATATAGACTAGTATATATTCTAGTATATACTTGTATATACTAGTATATATACTAGTGCTAGTATATACTATGATATGTACTTGTACTAGTATATACTAGTTCTAGTATATATACTAGTATATACTAGTATATGTACCAGTATATACTAGTATATAAACTAGTCTATACTAGTACTAGTATATATACTAGTATATATACTAATATATACTAGTATATATATTTTTACTAGTATATATAGTAATACAAGTATATATACTATAATATATACTAGTATATGTACTAGTACATATAATAGTATATACTAGTATATACTAGTATATATTAGTATACTAGTATATATACTAGTATATATGCAAGTATACTAGTACTAGTAATACTAGTATATATACTAATATATATACTAGTACTAGTATATATACTATGATATACTAGTACTAGTATATACTAGTACCAGTATATACTAATATATACTGGTACTAGTATACGTACTGGTATATACTAGTACCAGTATATACTTGTATATATACTAGTACATATACTAGTACCAGTATATACTAATATATAAACTAGTATATACAAGTATACATACTAGTACTAGTATATATACTTGTACTTGTATATATACTAATACAAGTATATATACTACTATATATACTAGTACTCGTATATCTACTAGTATATACTAGTATATACAAGAATATACAAGTGTAATAGTATATGTACTAGTATATATACTAGTATACTAGTACTAGTTTATACTAGTATATACTAGTACGAGTATATACTAGTATATACTAGTACTAGTATACTAGTATATATACTAGTATATATACTAGTATACTTGTATATTCTAATATATACTAGTATAAACTAGTACTACTATATACTAGTATATATATATAGTATACATTAGTATACTAGTATATACTAGTATATACTCGAATATACTAGTATATTTACTAGTACAAGAATATATACTAGTATATACTAATATATACTAGTATATACACTAGTATATGAACTAGTACTAGTACTAGTATATGAACTAGTACTAGTACTAGTATATACTAGTACTAGTATTTACTAGTATATATTAGTATAAACTAATACTAGTATATATACTAGTATAGACTAGTACTAGTATATACAAGTATATGCTAGTACATACTAGTATATATACTAGTATATACTAGTACAAGTACATACTGCTAGTACATACTAGTATATATACCAGTATGTACTAGTGTATACTAATATATACTAGTATATACTAGTATATCGATACTAGTATAAACTAATATATATACTAGTACATACGAGTATATACTGGTATATATCTTAGTATATACTAGTACTAGTACTAGTATATATACTACTAGTATATATACTAGTATATACTGGTACTAGCATATATACTAGTATATACTGGTACTAGTATATATACTAGTATAAATACTAGTATATACTAGTACTATGTACTAGTACTAGTATAAATACTAGTACTAGTATATATACTACTATATACTAGTACTAGTATATATACTATTAGTATATATACTAGTATATACTGGTACTAGCATATTTACTAGTATATACTGGTACTAGTATATATACTTGTATATATACTGGTACATAGTATATATACTGGTATATATTCTAGTACTAGAATATATACCAGTATATATACTCTATACGAGTATATATACTAGTAGATATACTATAATATACTAGTAATATATTTGTGCTAGTATATATATTAATACAAGTATATATACTATAATATATACTAGTATATATACTAGTACAAGTACATATACTAGTATATACTAGTATATATTAGAATATACTAGTATACTAGTATATATACTAGTATATACTGGTACTAGTATATATACTAGTATATATACTAGTATATACTGGTATTATGTACTAGTACTAGTATAAATACTAGTACTAGTATATATACTACTATATACTAGTACTAGTACATATACTACTAGTATATATACTAGTATATACTGGTACTAGCATATATACTAGTATATACTGGTACTAGTATATATACTGGTATATATACTGGTACATAGTATATATACTGGTATATATACTAGTACTAGTATATATACCAATATATATACTCTGTCCCAGTATATATACTAGTATATATACTAATATATACTACTATATATATTTGTACTAGAATATATATTAATACAAGTATATATACTATAATATATACTAGTATATATACTAGTACTCGTACATATACTAGTATATACTAATATATACTAGAATATACTAGTATACTAGTATATATACTAGTATATATGCTAGTATACTAGTACTAGTATATACTAGTATATGTACACTAGTACTAGTATATATACTAGTATATACTGGCACTAGTATATATACTATGATAACTAGTACTAGTATATACTAGTACCAGTATATACTAGTATATATACTAGTACTAGTATAAACTAGTATATAAACTAGTATATACTAGTATATACTGGTATATATAGTTGTACTAGTATATATACTAATACAAGTATATATACTATTATATATACTAGTACTAGTACTAGTTCATATACTAGTATATATACTAGTATATACTAGTATATACTCGTATATATACTAGTATATACTAGTATATACTAGAATATACAAGTATACTAATACATATACTAGTATACTTGTACTACTTTATACTAGTATATACTAGTACTAGTATATACTAGTATATATACTAGTATGTACCAGTACTAGTATACTAGTATATATACTAGTATATATACTAGTATACTTGTATATTCTAGTATATACTAGTATAAACTAGTACTAGTATATACTAATATATATATAGTAGTATACATTAGTATACTAGTATATATTAGTATATACTCGTATATACTAGTATATATACTAGTACTAGTACTAGTATATACTAGTATATATAGTCGTATATTCTAGTATATGCTAGTACTAGTATATACTAGTATATTCTAGTATATACAAGAATATATACTAGTATAGGCTAGTACATACAAGTATATATACTAGTACAAGTACATACTGCTAGTACATACTAGTATATATACCAGTATGTACTAGTATATACTAATATATACTAGTTTATCGATACTAGTATAAACTAATATATATACTAGTACATACGAGTATATACTGGTATATATCTTAGTATATACTAGTACTAGTATATATACTAGTATAGACTAGTACTAGTATATACAAGTATATACTAGTACATACTAGTATATATACTAGTATATACTAGTATATATACTAGTTTATATACTAATATATACTAGTATATACTAGTATATACTAGTATATATACTAATATATACTAGTATACACTAATATATACTAGTATACACTAATATATACTAATATATATTAGTATATATATACTAGTATACACCAATATATACTAGTATATACTAGTATATATACTAATATATACTAGTATATATATACTAGTATACACTAATATATACTAGTTTACATACTAGTATTTATATATACTAGTATATACTAGTATATATACTAGTATATACTAGTATATATACTAGTATATGTACTAGTACTAGTATATACTAGTATATACTAATACTAGTATATATTGGTATACTAGTATATACTAGTACTAGTATATACTAATACTAGTATATATTAGTATATGTACTAGTATATACTAGTACTAGTATATACTAATACTAGTATATATTAGTATATATACTAGTATATACTAGTACTAGTATATACTAATACTAGTATATATTAGTATATATACTAGTATATACTAGTATATATATAATAGTCTATACTACTATACTAGTCTATACTAGTACAAATACTTGTTTATACTAGTATACACTAGTATATATACTAGTATATACTAGTGTATACTAGTATATTCTAGTGTATACTAGTATACACTAGTATATACTAGTATAAATACTAGTGTATACTAGTAAAAACTAGTACATATACTAGTATATATACAAGTATATGTACTAGTACTAGTACGAGTATATACTAATACTAGTATATATATTGGTATATAGTAGTATATATACTTGTATTAGTATATATTATAGTACTAGTATATATACTAGTATATATACTAACACTAGTACATACTAGTATATATACTAGTATATACTAGTTCTAGTGAATATACTAGTATAGTCTAGTCTTAGTATATTTACTCCTACTAGTATATATAGTAGTATATATTCTAGTATTAATATATATACTAGCACTAGTACCAGTAAATATGTACTAGTATATATTAGTATATATACTAGTATACACTAGTATATACTAGTATTAGTATATAAATAGTAGTATATACTATATACTAGTATATATATACTAGTACATATTAGAATATAGACTAGTATACTAGTATATCTACTAGTATATAAATTAGTAGATATACTAGTATACTAATATATATACTAGTATATATACTAGTATACAAATATATACACTAGTACTAGTATTTATTAGAATATACTAGTATATACTAGTACTAGTATACACTAGTATATACTAGTAGTAGTATATACTAATATAGTAGTATATACTAGTATACTAGTATATACTAGTATATCTATAGTTGTATATACTAGTATACTAGTATATACTTGTACTAGTATGTACTAGTATATACTTGTATATTCTAGTTTATACTAGTATACTAGTATATAAACTAGTACTAGTATATACTAGTATTTATACTAGTAAATACTAGTATATTCTGGTATATACTAGCATATATTAGTATATATCCTAGAATAGATACAAGTATATACTTGTATATATACTAGTATAAGTACTAGTACTAGTACATACTAGTATATAAACTAGTATATGTATACTAGTATACACTAGTCTATACTAGTACTAGTATATACTACTACTAGTATATATTAGTATAAACGAGAACTAGTATGTACTAGTATATATATATTAGTATATATTTATATATATACTAGTATTTATATTAGTATATATAGTAGTATTTACTTGTATATATAATAATATACTAGTATATATGCTAGTACAAGTATATGTACTAGTATACTAGTATATATACTAGTATATGTACTAGTATACTAGTATATACTAGTATTAGTATATACTAGTATAAATACTAGTATATATACGAGTATATAATAGTATATACTAGTACATATACTAATAAATACTTGTATATACTAGTACTAGTACTAGTACATATACTAGTATGTATACTAGTATATATTAGTATATACTAGTACTAATATATACTAATATATACTAGTATATTCTAGTATATACTGGTATATACTAGTATATACCAGAATATACTAGTATATACTAGTACTAATATATACTAGTATATACTAGTATATATACTAGTGTATGTACTATTACTAATACTAGTATATACACTTGTGTACTAGTATATTTACTAGTATAATAATATATATACTAGTACTAGTATATACTAGTATATATGCTAGTATATACTGGTATGTACTAGTATATACTGGTATATACTAGTACTAGTATATACTAGGAGTATGTTAGAGTATATACTAGTACTAGTATATACTAGAATATAGTAGTGTATATATTATTATATACTAGTACCAGTAGTATACTAGAATATTATAGATATAATAGTATATACCAGTACATACACTAGTATATGTACTAGTACTAGTATATACTATTATACTAGCATATGCTATTATAGATACTAGTATTAGTGTATATGCTAGTATATACTAATACCAGTATATATACTAGTATATACTAGCACTAGTATATATACTAGTATATATATACAAGTATATACACTAGTACTAATGTATACTAGTATATACCAGTATATATATAGTAGTATATACTAGTATACTAGTATGTACTCGTTTATACAAGTATATATACTAGTATATACTAGTACAAGTATATGCTAGTACTAGTATATACTAGTATATATTAGTATATACTAGTATATATACCAATATAAACACTAGTACAAGTATATATACTAGTATGTATTAGTACTAGTATATATACTAGTATATACTAGTACCAGTATATATCATAGTATATAAACTAGTATACTAGTATATACTAGAATATACTAGTTTACATACTAGTATATATACTAGTACTAGTATATAGTAGTATATATACAAGTATATATACGAGTATATACTAGTACTAGTATATATGCTAGTATATAAAAGTATATACTAGTATATATACTAGTATATTTACTAGTACTAGTATATTTACTAGTACTAGTATATACTAGTACTAGTATATACTAGTACTAGTATATACTAGTACTATTATATATACTTGTATATATACTAGTACTAGTATATACTAGTATATATACTAATATATACACTAGTACTAGTATATATACTAGTACTCGTATATATACTAGTATATACTTGTATAAACTAGTATATATACTATTATATATACTAGTATATACTTGTATATACTAGTATACTAGAATATACTAGTACTAGTACTAGTACATATACTAGTAATATACTAGTATATACTAATATACTAGTATATACTAGTACTAATATTTACTAGTATATACTAGTCTATACTAATACTAGTATATATACTAGTATAGACTAGTGCTAGTATATACTAGTATATGCTAGTACATACTAGTATATATACAAGTATATACTAGAACTAGTACATAATGGTAGTACATACTCGTATATATACCAGTATATACTAGTATATACTAATATATACTAGTATACACTAGTAAATATATACTAGTATAAACTAATATATATTAGTACATACGAGTATATACTGGTATATATACGAGTATATACTAGTACTAGTATATATACTAGTATAGACTAGTACTAGTATATACTAGTATATAGTAGTACATTTGAGTATATATACTAGTATATACTAGTACTAATATATACTGCTTGTACATACTAGTATATATACTAATATTTACTAGTACTAGTATATATACAAGTATATATACTAGTATATACTAGTACTAGTACTAGTACATATACTAGTGTACGTACTAGTATATATTAATATAAACTAGTACTAGTACATACTGCTAGTACATACTAGTATATATACTAATATATACTAGTATATACTAGTACTAGTACATACTGCTATTACATACTAGTATATATACCAGTATATACTAGTATATACTAAAATATACTAAGATATACTAGTGTATATATACTAATATATACTAGTACATACTAGTATTTATAATAGTACATACTATTACTAGTATATACTGCTTGTACATACTAGTATTTATACTAGTATATACTAGTACTAGTATATATACAAGTATATATTAGTATATAATAGTACTAGTATTTACTAGTACTAGTATATTCTAGTATATACTAGTACTAGTATATACTTATATATATATAGTAGTATATACTAGTATACTAGTTTATATACGAGTATATACTAGTATATACTAGTATACTAGTATATACTACTATATATATATAAGTATATACTAGTATACTAGTATATACTAGTATATACTCGTATATAAACTAGTATATATACTAGTATATATACTAGTACTAGTACTAGTATATATACTAGTATATACTAGTGCTAGTATATACTAGTATTTTATAAGTATATGTACTAGTACTAGTACTAAGATATACTAGTATTTCTTAGTATATACTAGTACTAGTATATACTAGTATTAGTATATACTAGTACTTGTATATACTAGAATATATACTAGTATATACTAGTACTAATATATACTAGTACTAATATATACTAGTATATACTAGTATAGACTAGTACTAGTATATATACTAGTACTAGTATATATACTAGTATATACTAGTACTATATACTAGTATATATACTAGTACTAGTACTAGTACTAGTATATATACTACTAGTATATACTAGTACTAGTATATATACTAGTATATACAAGTATATATACTAGTATATGTACTAGTATATACTAGTACATATACTAGTACATACTAGTACATATACTAGTATATACTAATAAATATACTAGTATATACTAGTACTGGTATGGTCTAATAGTAGTATATACTAGTATATATATTAATATATACGAGTACTAGTATATTGCATATACTAGTACTCGTATATATTCGTATATATACTAGTACTCGTATATACTAATATATATGCTAGTATATACTAGTACACACTAATATATATATATAGTAGTACATACTAGTATTCTAAAATATATTAGTATATACTCGTATATATACTAGTACTAGTACTAGTATATATACTAATATATATATGAGTATACACTAGTATATACTAGTACTAGTATATAGCAGTACTGGTATATACTAGTACTGGTATATACTAGTACTAGTCTATACTAGTTTATATACTAGTATATACTTGTATATGTAATAGTACTAGTATATATATTTTTATTAGTATATATTATAGTACTAGTATATACACTTGTATATACAAGTATAGATTAGTACTAGTATATAATAGTACTAGCATATATACTAGTACTAGTATATACACTTGTATTAGTTTATATTATAGTACTAGTATATATACTAGTATATATACTAGTACTAGTATATACTAGTTTATATACTAGTATATACTAGTATTAGTAAATATACTAGTATAGGCTAGTACTAGTATATATACCTGTACTAGTATATATACCTGTACTAGTATATATAGTAGTATATATTCTAGTATTAAGATATATACTGGTACTAGTACATATTAGAATATATACTAGTACTAATATATACTAGTACTAGTTTATATACTAGTACATACTAGTATATACTAGGATATATACTAGTATATATACTAGTACTAGTATATACTAGTACTAGTACATATACTAGTACTAGTATATAATAGTACCAGTATATACTAGTATATAATAGTACCAGTATATACTAGTATATACTAGTACCAGTATATATAGTATATACTAGTATGAGTATATATAGTAGTATATACTAGTGTACTAGTATATACTAGTATAAACTAGTGTACTAGTATATACTAGTATAAACTAGTACTAGTATATCGAGTATATACTGGTATATTCTAGTATATACTAGTATATCCTAGTATAGATACTAGTATATACAAGTATATACTAGTATATTCTAGTATATACCCGTATATACTAAGAATATACTAGTATATACTAGTATATATATAATAGTACTAGTATATAATAGTATATACTAGTATATACTAGTATATAATAGTATATACTAGTATATACTAGTATATAATAGTATATACTAGTATACTAGTACTAGTATATATACTAGTATATACTAGTATATATATAGTAGTATATATATAGTAGTATATACTAGTATATACTCGTATATACTAGTAT
The DNA here is from genome assembly GCF_054954075.1 of Amborella trichopoda. NCBI lineage: Eukaryota > Viridiplantae > Streptophyta > Magnoliopsida > Amborellales > Amborellaceae > Amborella > Amborella trichopoda. The sequence continues at coordinate 21,067,015 of NC_142345.1, read as the reverse complement.
ATATACTAATATATATACTAGTATATACTCGTATATAGTAGTATATATACTAGTATTTATACTAGTACTATTACAAGTATATATACTAGTATATACTAGTAGACACTAGTATATACTAGTATATAAATATATACTAGTATATACTAGTAGACACTAGTATATACTAGTATATACAAGTATATACTAGTAGAAACTAGTATATATACTAGTATATACTAGTATATACAAGTATATACTAGTACTAGTATATACTAGTATAGACTAGTATATATACTAGTATATGTACTTGTACTAGTACTAGTATGTACTAGTATACTAGTATATACTAGTATATATACTTGTACTGGTAGATACTAGTACTGGTATATACTAGTACTTGGCTATACTAGTATATATACTAGTATATACTTGTATATATACTAGTATATACTAGTACTAGTATACATACTAGTAAATATACTAGAATATACGAGTATATACTAGTATATAGACTAGTATATACGAGTATATACTAGTATATACTACTATATATATACTACTATATATATACTAGTATATACTAGTATATACTAGTATATATACTAGTACTAGTATATACTAGTATATATATAATAGTATATACTAGTATACTAGTATATACTAGTATATTCTTAGTATAGACGAGTATATATTAGAATATACTAGTATATACTAGTATCTATCCTAGGATATACTAGTATATACTAGAATATACCAGTATATACTCGACATACTGGTACTAGTATATACTAGTACACTAGTATATACTACTATATATACTGGTACGAGTATATACTAGTATATACTGGTACAAGTATATACTAGTATATACTGGTACTAGTATATACTAGTATATACTAGTATATAAACTAGTATTAGTATATATTAGTACTAGTATATATACTAATATATACTAGTACAAGTATATATCTCAATACTAGAATATATACTACTATATATACTAGTACAGGTATATATACTAGTACAGGTATATATACATATATACTAGTACTATAATATAAACTAATACAAGTATATATACTAGTACTAGTATATATACTAGTATATACTAGTGTATATACCAGTACAATAATATATAGTAATAAAAGTGTATATGCTAGTACTAGTATATATACAAGTATATACTAGTATATAAACTAGTATATACCAGTACTGGTATATACTAGTACATACTAGTATACTAGTATATACTAGTACTAATTCTAGTACATATACTAGTGTATATACTAGTATATACTAGTACTATATACTTATTATATACGAGTATATACTAGAATATACTAGTATGTTCTAGTATATACTAGTACTAGTATATACGAGTATATACTCGTATATATATTTGTATATATACTAGTACTAGTACTAGTATATATACTAGTATATACTAATATATTTTAGAATACTAGTATATATACTAGTATATATACTTGTACCAGCTTTTATATTGGTATATAAACTAGTATATACTAGTACTAGTATATATACTAGTGTATATACTAGTATATACAAGTATATACTAGTATATACTAGTATACTAGTATATACTAGTTTATATACTAGTACTAGTATATACTAGTACATATACAAGTATATACTAGTATATATACTAGTATAGCCAAGTACTAGTATATACCAGTACTAGTATCTACCAGTACTAGTATATACTAGTATACACTAGTATACTAGTACATACTAGTAATAGTACAAGTACATATACTAGTATATATACTAGTCTATACTAGTATATACTAGTACTATGATATACTAGTATATACTAGTATATATACTAGTACTAGTACTAGTATATATACTAGTATATAAACTATTATATACGAGAATATACTAGTATCTATACTAGTATATAACTAGTATATACTACTATATATATACTAGTATATACTAGTATATATGCTAGTACTAGTATACTAGTATATACTATTATATACTAGTATATACTATTATATACTAGTACTATTATATATATACTAGTATATACTAGTATATACTAGTATATTCTTAGTATATACGGGTATATACTAGAATATACTAGTATATACTAGTATCTATACTAGGATATACTAGTATATACAAGAATATACCAGTATATACTCGATATACTAGTACTAGTTTATACTAGTATATACTAGTACACTAGTATATACTACTATATATACTGGTACTAGTATATACTATATATACTTGTACTATTATATACTAGTATATACTGGTACTAGTATATACTGGTACTATTATATACTAGAACTAGTATATGTACTAGTACTTGTATATACTAGTACTAGTATATATACTAGTGTATATCCTAGTATATACTAGTATATATTAGTATATTACCTAGTACTAGTATATATTAGTATATATACTAGTACTAATATATACTAGTACTAGGTTATATACTAGTACTAATATATATTAGTACTATTATATACTAGTACTAGTATATACTAGTATATATACTAGTGTATATACTAGTACTATAATATATACTAATCAAAATATATATACTAGTACTAGTATATATACAAGTATATACTAGTATATAAACTAGTATAGACTAGTATTAGTATATACCAGTACTAGTATATACCAGTACTGGTATATACTAGTACATACTAGTATACTAGTATATACTAGTACTAATACTAGTACATATACTAGTATATATACTAGTATATACTAGTATATACTAGTATATATACTAGTACTATATACTTAGTATATACGAGCATATACTAGAATATACTAGTATATTCTAGTATATACTAGTACTAGTATATACTCGTATATATATTAGTATATATACTAGTACTAGTACTAGTATATATACTAGTATATACTAATACATTTTAGAATACTAGTATATACTACTATATATATATATTAGTGTATACTAGTATATACTAGCATATATATTAGTATATACGAGTACTCGTATATATTAATATATATACTAGTATATACTATTACTAGAATATACCAGTACTAGTATATACTAGTATATATATTAGTATATACTAGTATATTTACTAGTATATACTAGTATATGTACTAGTATATACTAGTATATGTACTAGTATATACTAGTATATATACTTGTATATACTAGTATATATTCTAGTACTAGTATATACTAGTATATATGCTAGTACCAGTATATACTAGGATATATACTTGGAGTATATATTCTAGTACTAGCATATAGTAGTATATATACTAGTACTAGTATATACTAGCACTAGTATATATATTAGTACTAGTACTAGTACTAGTATATATACTAGTATATAGTACTAGTTTATACTAGTATATATACTAGTACTAGTATATACTAGTATATATACTAGTATATATACTAGTACTTGTATATACTACAAATAGTCTATACTAGTTTATATACTACTACTAGTATATACTAGTATATATACTAGTATATATTAGTACTAGTATATATTAGTACTAGTATATACTAGTATATATTCTAGTATATACAAGTACTAGTATATACTAATACTAGTTTGTACTAGTACTAGTATATACTAAGAAATACTAGTATATCTTAGTACTAGTACTAGTACATATACTAATAAAATACTAGTATATACTATTATATATACAAATATATACTAGTTTATGCTAGTATATACTAGCACTAGTATATACTAGTATATATACTAGTATATATACTAGTACTAGTACTAGTATATATACTAGTATATATACCAGTATATATTCAAGTATATACTAGTATATACTAGTATACGAGTGTATACTAGTATATACTAGTATACTAGTACATACTACTATATATATATAAGTATATACTAGTACTAGTATATACTAGAATATACTAGTACTAGTAAATACTAGTACTATTATATACTAGTATATACTTGTATATATGCTAGTACTAGTATATACTAGTATATATACTAGTATGTACAAGCAGTATATACTAGTAATAGTATTTACAAGTATAAATACTATTATGTACTAGTATATATTAGTATATATACACTAGTATATCTTAGTATATTTTAGTAGATACTAGTATATACTGGTATATATACTAGTATGTACTAGTATATACTAGCATATACTAGTATATATTAGTATATAAACTAGTATGTACTAGCATATACTAGTATATACTAGTACTAGTCTATACTAGTATTAGTATATACTAGTATATACTAGTAAATATTAGTACTAGTATATACTTGTATATTAGTATATACTAGTATATTACTAGTATATGTACTAGTACTAGTACTAGTATAGTCTAGTATAGTAGTATATACTAGTATATATTAGTATATACTAGTATTTATACTAGTACTAGTATGTATACTAGTATATATAGTAGTATATATACTTGTATTAGTATATATACTAGTACAGGTTTATATACTAGTACTAGTATATATACTAGTATATACTAGTTTATATACTAGTATATATACATATATATACATATACTAGTACTAGTATATATAATAGTATATGTACTAGTACTTGTATATACTAGTACTAGTATATATAATAGTATATGTACTAGTACTTGTATGTACTAGTACTAGTATATATACTAGTATATATCCTAGTATATACTAGTATATATTAGTATATTACCTAGTACTAGTATATATTAGTATATATACTAGTACTAATATATACTAGTACTAGGTTATATACTAGTACTAATATATATTAGTACTATTATATACTAGTACTAGTCTATACTAGTATATATACTAGTGTATATACTAGTACTATAATATATACTAATCAAAATATATATACTAGTACTAGTATATATACAAGTATATACTAGTATATAAACTAGTATAGACTAGTATTACTATATACCAGTACTAGTATATACCAGTACTGGTATATACTAGTACATACTAGTATACTAGTATATACTAGTACTAATACTAGTACATATACTAGTATATATACTAGTATATACTAGTATATACTAGTATATATACTAGTACTATATACTTAGTATATACGAGCATATACTAGAATATACTAGTATATTCTAGTATATACTAGTACTAGTATATACTCGTATATATATTAGTATATATACTAGTACTAGTACTAGTATATATACTAGTATATACTAATACATTTTAGAATACTAGTATATACTACTATATATATATATTAGTGTATACTAGTATATACTAGCATATATATTAGTATATACGAGTACTCGTATATATTAATATATATACTAGTATATACTATTACTAGAATATACCAGTACTAGTATATACTAGTATATATATTAGTATATACTAGTATATTTACTAGTATATACTAGTATATGTACTAGTATATACTAGTATATATACTTGTATATACTAGTATATATACTTGTATATACTAGTATATATTCTAGTACTAGTATATACTAGTATATATGCTAGTACCAGTATATACTAGGATATATACTTGGAGTATATATTCTAGTACTAGCATATAGTAGTATATATACTAGTACTAGTATATACTAGCACTAGTATATATATTAGTACTAGTACTAGTACTAGTATATATACTAGTATATAGTACTAGTTTATACTAGTATATATACTAGTACTAGTATATACTAGTATATATACTAGTATATATACTAGTACTTGTATATACTACAAATAGTCTATACTAGTTTATATACTACTACTAGTATATACTAGTATATATACTAGTATATATTAGTACTAGTATATATTAGTACTAGTATATACTAGTATATATTCTAGTATATACAAGTACTAGTATATACTAATACTAGTTTATACTAGTACTAGTATATACTAAGAAATACTAGTATATCTTAGTACTAGTACTAGTACATATACTAATAAAATACTAGTATATACTATTATATATACAAATACATACTAGTTTATGCTAGTTTATACTAGCACTAGTATATACTAGTATATATACTAGTATATATACTAGTACTAGTACTAGTATATATACTAGTATATATACTAGTATATATTCGAGTATATACTAGTATATACTAGTATACTAGTATATACTAGTATATACTAGTATACTAGTATATACTACTATATATATATAAGTATATACTAGTACTAGTATATACTAGAATATACTAGTACTAGTAAATACTAGTACTATTATATACTAGTATATACTTGTATATATGCTAGTACTAGTATATACTAGTATATATACTAGTATGTACAAGCAGTATATACTAGTAATAGTATTTACAAGTATAAATACTATTATGTACTAGTATATATTAGTATATATACACTAGTATATCTTAGTATATTTTAGTAGATACTAGTATATACTGGTATATATACTAGTATGTACTAGCATATACTAGCATATACTAGTATATATTAGTATATAAACTAGTATGTACTAGCATATACTAGTATATACTAGTACTAGTCTATACTAGTATTAGTATATACTAGTATATACTAATAAATATTAGTACTAGTATATACTTGTATATTAGTATATACTAGTATATTACTAGTACATGTACTAGTACTAGTACTAGTATAGTCTAGTATAGTAGTATATACTAGTATATATTAGTATATACTTGTATTTATACTAGTACTAGTATATATACTAGTATATATAGTAGTATATATACTTGTATTAGTATATATACTAGTACAGGTTTATATACTAGTACTAGTATATATACTAGTATATACTAGTTTATATACTAGTATATATACATGTATATACATATACTAGTACTAGTATATATAATAGTATATATACTAGTACTAGTATATACTAGTATATACTGGTACTAGTATATACTAATACAAATATATATATTAGTATATATACTGGTATATACTAGTACTAGTATATTAGCATAAATACTAGTATATATACTAGTATACTAGTATATTCTTGTATATACACGTATATACTAGTATATTCTAGTATATACTAGTATATACTAGTACAAGTATATATCATGGTATATACTAGTACTAGTATATATACTAGTTTATACAAGTATATAATAGTATATATACTAGTACTAGTATATACAAGTATATATACTAGTACTAGTGTATATATTAGTATATATACTAGTATATACTAGTACTAGTATATATACTAGTACCAGTAGTATACTAGAATATACTAGTATATACTAGTACATACACTAGTATATGTACTAGTACTAGTACTAGTTTATACTAATATATACTAGTACATACACTAGTATATGTACTAGTACTAGTATATACTAGTATATATACTAGTATGTACAAGCAGTATATATTAGTACTAGTATATACTAGTATATATACTAGTATGTACTAGTATATACTAGTATATACTAGTACTAGTCTATACTAGTATATATACTAGCACTAGTATATACTAGTATGTATACCAGTATATACTCGTATGTACTAGTATATATTAGTTTATACTAGTATATATTTACTAGTGTGTACTAATATATATTAGTATATACTAGTATATACTGGTATATATACTAGTATGTACTAGTAGTATGTACTAGTACTAGTATATACTAGTATATATACTAGTATGTACTAGCATATACTAGTATATACTAGCACTAGTCTATACTAGTATATATACTAGTATTAGTATAGACTAGTATATACTAGTATATTAGTATATACTAGTATATTACTAGTATATGTACTAGTACTAGTACTAGTATATTCTAGTGTACTAGTATATACTAGTATATACAAGTATATACTAGTATATATACTAGTACATGTATATATACTAGTACTAGTATATATACTAGTATATACTAGTATATACTAGCATATATACAAGTACTAGTATATACTAGTACTAGTATATATACTAGTATATATACTAGTACTAGTATATACTAGTATATACTAGTACTAGTATATACTAAAACTCGTACATATACTAGTACATATACTAGTATTAGTATATATACTATGATATACTAGTACTAGTATATACTAGTATATATTTGTACTAGTATATACTAGTATATATACTAGTACTAGTGTATATACTAGTATATATACTAGTACTAGTGTATATATTAGTATATATACAAGTATATATTAGTACTAGTATACTAGCATAAATACTAGTATATATACTAGTATGCTAGTATATTCTCGTATATACTAGTATATATACTAGTTTATTTATTAGTATATATACTAGTACTAGTATATACTAGTACAAGTATATATCATAGTATATACTAGTACTAGTATATATACTAGTTTATACAAGTATATACTAGATATATACTAGTACTAGAACATACTAGTATATATACTAGTATATACTAGTACTAGTATATATACTAGTATATATAATAGTACTAGTATATACTAGTACTAGTATATACTAGTACTAGTAAATATACTAGTATATATACTAGTATATACTTTTATATACTAATATATACACTAGTACTAGTATATACTAGTATATATACTAGTATATATACTACTATATACTAGTACTAGTATATATACTAGTATATTAACTAGTATATACTAGTATATTAGTATATACTAGTTTATATACTAGTATATATACTGGTACAAGTATATTTAGTATATATACTAGTACTAATACATACTAGTATATATACTTGTACTAGTGTTTATATTGGTATATATACTAGTATATACTAATATATACTAGTAAATATTAGTACTAGTATATACTTGTACTAGTATATACTAGTATATATACTAGTATAAACCAGTATATACTAGTATATATACTAGTATAAACCAGTATATACTAGTATATACTAGTATACTAGTATATACTACTATATATATACTGGTATATACTAGTGTATATTAGTACTAGTGTATATACTTGTACATATACTAGTATATATTCTAGTGCTAGTAAATACTAGTATATATACTGGTATTAGTATATACTAGCATATACACTAGTACTAGTATCTATACTAGCATATACTAGTATAATAGTATATACTAGTACTAGTACTAGTACATATACTAGTGTATGTACTAGTATATACTAGTATATTCTAGTATACTACTGGTACTAGTATATAATAATATATACACTACTATAGTCTAGTATATACTACTACTAGTATACACTAGTGTATAATAGTACTAGTATATACCAGTATATACTAGTATATATACTGGTATATACTAGTACTAGTATACACTAGTTTATACTAGTACTAGTATATACTAGTGTATACTAGTACTAATATATACTAGTGTATACTAGTATATAGTAGTACTAGTATACAGTAGTATATACAAGTACTAGTATATATATTATTATACTAGTAAATATACTAGTACACAAGTATGTATACTAGTACTAGTAATAGTACATATACTAGTATATATACTAGTATATATTAGTACTAGTATATACTGGTATATACTAGTATATACTAGAATATACTAGTATATACTAGTATATAATAGAATATACTAGTAAATACTAGTATATATTAGTACTAGTATATACTAATATGTACTAGTATATATACTAGTATATGTACTAGTATTAGTACTAGTGTATACTAGTATATACAAGTATTTATTAGTATATGTACTAGTATATACTAGTATATACTCGTATATATACTAGTATATACTAATACTAGTATATACTACTTTATATTAGTACTAGCATATACTAGTATATATACAAATATATACTAGTATATATAAACTAGTACATACTAGTTCTAGTTTATACTAATATATACTAGTAGTAGTTTATATATACTAGTATGTCTTAGTACTAGTACTTATACTAGTATATATAGTAGTATATACTTGTATCTATTCTAGGATATATACTAGTATTTGCTAGTATATACCAGAATATACTAGTATTTACTAGTATAAATACTAGTATATACTAGTACTAGTACATATACTAGTATACTAGTATAAACTAAAATATACAAGTATATACTAGTATATACTAGTACTAGTATATACTAGTATACTAGTATATACTACTATATATATACTAGTATATACTAGTATACTAGTATATACTACTATATTAGTATATACTAGTACTAGTATGTACTAGTGTATACTAGTACTAGTATATACTAGTATATTCTAATATATACTAGTACTAGTGTATATACTAGTATATATATTAGTATACTAGTATATCTACTAGTTTATATACTAGTAGATATACTAGTATACTAGTATATATTCTAATATGTACTAGTATATATATACTAGTATATAGTATATACTCATATATATATATTAGTATATACTAGTATACTAGTATATACTACTATATATATACTAGTATATACTAGTACTAGTATATACTAGTACTAGTATATACTAGTGTATACTAGTACTAGTATATACTAGTGTATACTAGTATGTATACTAATATATACTAGTACATATTTACTGGTACTAGTGCTAGTATATATATTAATACTAGAATATATACTACTATATATACTAGTACGAGTAAATATACTAAGACTAGACTATACTAGTATATTCACTAGAACTAGTATATACTAGTATATATACTAGTATATACTAGTGTTAGTATATATACTAGTACTATAATATATACTAATACAAGTATATATACTAGTACTAGTATATGTAATAGTACTAGTATATACTAGTATATATGCTAGTATATACTAGTTTTAGTATATATACTAGTATATATAATAGTATATACTAGTATATAAAGTACTAGTACTAGTCAATACTAATATATATACTAGTATTAGTATATACTAGTATATATACTAGTATATACCAATATATATACTAGTATATGTACTAGTTTTTACTAGTATACACTAGTATATATACTAGTATATACAAGTGTATACTAGTATACACTGGAATATACTAGTATACACTAGTATATACTAGTATATACTAGTGTATACTAGTATAAACAAGTATTTATACTAGTATATACTAGTATAGTACTATATACTAGTATATATACTAATATATACTAGTATTAGTATATACTAGTACTAGTACATATACTAGTATATATACTAGTATATACTAGTATATATACTAATATATACTAGTATATATATACTAGTATACACTAATATATACTAGTTTATATACTAGTATATATTAGTATATATACTAGTATATACTAGTATATATACTAGTATGTACTAGTATATACTTGTATATACTACTACTAGTCTATACTAGTATATATACTAGTACTAGTATATACTGAGATATATACCAGTACATACTCGTATGTACTAGTATATATATTAGTTTATACTAGTATCGATATACTAGTATATATTAGTATATACTAGTAAATACTGGTATATATACTAGTATGTACTAGCAGTATGTACTTGTACTAGTATATATACTTGTATGTACTAGCCTATACTAGTACTAGTCTATACTTGTATATATACTAGTATTAGTATATACTAGTATATACTAGTAAATACTAGTACTAGTATATACTAGTATATACTAGTACTAGTACTAGTTCATATACTCGTACTAGTACTAGTTCATATACTAGTATATATACTAGTATATACTAGTATATACTAGTATATATTCTTGTATATACTAGAATATACTAGTATATACTAGTACTAGCATATACTAGAATATACTACTATATATACTAGTATATACTAGTACTAGTACTAGTATATATACTAGTATATACGAGTATATACTAGTATAAACTAGTATACTAATGTATACTACTATATATATACTAGTATATACTAGTACTAGTTTATACTAGTATATACTAGAATATACAAGTATACTAGTATATATACTAGTATATATACTAGTATACTAGTACTAGTATATTCTAGTATATATACTAGTATATACTAGTACTAGTATATACTAGTATAAACTCGTATATATACTAGTATACTTGTATATACTAGTATATACTAGTATATATACGAGTATATACTAGTATATACTAGTATATATACTAGTATATACTCGTATATACTAGTATATACTAGTATATATACGAGTATATAGTACAAGTATATATACTAGTACAAGTATATATACTAGTACTAGTATATATACTAGTATAAACTAGTATATATTAGTACTAGTATATACTGGTATATACTGGTATATACTAGAATATACTAGTATATAAATATATACTAGAATATACTAGTATATACTAGTATATACTAGAATATACTAGTAAATACTAGTATATATTAGTACTAGTATATACTAATATGTACTAGTATATATACTAGTATATGTACTAGTACTAGTACTAGTATATACTAGTATATACAAGTATTTATTAGTATATGTACTAGTATATACTAGTATATACTCGAATATATACTAGTATATACTAATACTAGTATATACTAGTATATACTACTTTATATTAGTACTAGCATATACTAGTACATACTAGTATATACACTAGTATATACTAGTACTAGTAAATATACGAGTATACTAGTACATATATTAGTATATATACTAGTATATATACTAGTATATATACTAGTATTCTAGTACATGTACTTTTACTAGTATATATACTAGTATATTATTATATATACAAGTATATACTAGTATATATACTAATATAAATACTAGTATATATACAAATATATACTAGTATATATATACTAGTACATACTAGTTCTAGTTTATACTAATATATACTAGTAGTAGTTTATACTGGTACTAGTATATACTAGTGTATACTAGTATACATATACTCGTATATATACTAGTATGTACTAGTACTAGTACTTATACTAGTATATATACTAGTATATACTTGTATCTATTCTAGGATATATACTAGTATATGCTAGTATATACCAGAATATACTAGTATTTACTAGTATAAATACTAGTCTATACTAGTACTAGTACATATACTAGTATACTAGTATAAACTAGAATATACAAGTATATACTAGTATATACTAGTACTAGTATATACTAGTATACTAGTATATACTACAATATATATACTAGTATATACTAGTATACTAGTATATACTAGTATATATACGAGTATATAGTACAAGTATATATACTAGTACAAGTATATATACTAGTACTAGTATATATACTAGTATATACTAGTATATATTAGTACTAGTATATACTGGTATATACTAGTATATACTAGTATATACTAGAATATACTAGTATATACTAGTATATACTAGAATATACTAGTAAATACTAGTATATATTAGTACTAGTATATACTAATATGTACTAGTATATATACCAGTATATGTACTAGTACTAGTACTATATACTAGTATATACAAGTATTTATTAGTATATGTACTAGTATATACTAGTATATACTCGTATATATGCTAGTATATACTAATACTAGTATATACTAGTATATACTACTTTATATTAGTACTAGCATATACTAGTACATACTAGTATATACACTAGTATATACTAGTACTAGTAAATATACGAGTATACTAGTACATATACTAGTATATATACTAGTACATATACTAGTATATATACTAGTATTCTAGTACATGTACTTGTACTAGTATATATACTAGTATATTATTATATATACAAGTATATACTAGTGTATATACTAATATAAATACTAGTATATATACAAATATATACTAGTATATATATACTAGTACATACTAGTTCTAGTTTATACTAATATATACTAGTAGTAGTTTATACTGGTACTAGTATATACTAGTGTATACTAGTATACATATACTCGTATATATACTAGTATGTACTAGTACTAGTACTTATACTAGTATATACTTGTATCTATTCTAGGATATATACTAGTATATGCTAGTATATACCAGAATATACTAGTATTTACTAGTATAAATACTAGTCTATACTAGTACTAGTACATATACTAGTATACTAGTATAAACTAGAATATACAAGTATATACTAGTATATACTAGTACTAGTATATACTAGTATACTAGTATATACTACTATATATATACTAGTATATACTAGTATACTAGTATATACTACTATACTAGTATATACTAGTACTAGTATATACTAGTGTATACTAGTACTAGTATATACTAGTATATTCTAATATATACTAGTACTAGTGTATATACTAATATACTAGTATATATACTAGTATATATTTTAGTATACTAGTATATCTACTAGTTTATATACTAGTAGATATACTAGTATACTAGTATATATTCTAATATGTACTAGTATATATACACTAGTATATAGTATATACTACTATATATATATTAGTATATACTAGTATACTAGTATATACTACTATATATATACTAGTATATACTAGTACTAGTATATACTAGTGTATACTAGTACTAGTATATACTAGAGTATACTAGAATATATACTAATATATACTAGTACATATTTACTGGTACTAGTGCTAGTATATATATTAATACTAGAATATATACTACTATATATACTAGTACGAGTAAATATACTAAGACTAAAACTAATATATACTAGAACTAGTATATACTAGTATATATACTAGTATATTCACTAGAACTAGTATATACTAGTATATATACTAGTATATACTAGTGTTAGTATATATACTGGTATATATACTAGTACTATAATATATACTAATACAAGTATATATACTAGTACTAGTATATATAATAGTACTAGTATATACTAGTACTAGTCTATACTAGTATATATACTAGTATATATACTAGTACTATAATATATATTAATACAAATATATATACTAGTACTAGTATATATACTAGTACTAGTATAACTGGTACTAGTCTATACTAGTATATATACTAGTACTAGTATATACTAGTATATATGCTAGTATATACTAGTTTTAGTATGTATACTAGTATATATACTAGTATATACTAGTATATAAAGTACTAGTACTAGTCTATACTAGTATATATACTAGTATTAGTATGTACTAGTATATATACTAGTATATACCAATATATATACTAGTATATACTAGTATATGTACTAGTTCTTACTAGTATACGCTAGTATATATACTAGTATATACAAGTGTATACTAGTATACACTAGTATATACAAGTATACACTAGAATATACTAGTATACACTAGTATATACTAGTGTATACTAGTATAAACAAGTATTTATACTAGTATATACTAGTATAGTAGTATAGAGTATTATATATATACTAGTATATACTAGTACTAGTATATACTAGTACTAGTATATACTAGTATATATACTAATATATACTAGTATTAGTATATACTCGTACTAGTACATATACTAGTATATATATTAGTATATACTAGTATATATACTAATATATACTAGTATATATATACTAGTATACACTAATATATACTAGTTTATATTCTAGTATATATATATACTAGTATATACTAGTATATATACTAGTATGTACTAGTATATACTTGTATATACTAGTACTAGTCTATACTAGTACATATACTAATACTAGTATATACTGAGATATATACCAGTATATACTCGTATCTACTAGTATATATATTAGTTTATACTAGTATCGATATACTAGTATATATTAGTATATACTAGTAAATACTGGTATATATACTAGTACGTACTAGCAGTATGTACTTGTACTAGTATATATACTTGTATGTACTAGCCTATACTAGTACTAGTCTATACTTGTATGTATACTAAGATTAGTATATACTAGTATATACTAGTATATACTAGTAAATACTAGTACTAGTATATACTAGTATATACTAGTACTAGTACTAGTTCATATACTAGTATATACTAGTATATACTAGTATATATTCTTGTATACACTAGAATATACTAGTATATACTAGTACTAGCATATACTAGAATATACTACTATATATACTAGTATATACTAGTACTAGTACTAGTATATATACTAGTATATACGAGTATATACTAGTATAAACTAGTATACTAATGTATACTACTATATTTATACTAGTATATACTAGTACTAGTTTATACTAGTATATACTAGAATATACAAGTATACTAGTATATATACTAGTATATATACTAGTATACTAGTACTAGTATATATACTAGTACTAGTATATACTAGTATAAACTAGTACTAGTATACTAGTATATATACTAGTATACTTGTATATTCTAGTATATACTAGTATATACTAGTATATATACGAATATATACTAGTATATATACGAATATACACGAGTATATACTAGTATATACTAGTATATATACTAGTATATGAACTAGTACTAGTACTAGTATATATACTAGTATATACTAGTTTATATACTAGTTTATGCTAGTACTAGTTCATATACTAGTATATATACTTGTATATACTAGTACTAGTATATACTAGTACTAGTTATCATAGTATATATACTAGTACTAGTATATTCTAGTATATATACTAGTACTAGTGTATATATACTAGTATATACTAGTACTAGTATACTAGCATATATACTAGTATATATACTAGTATACTAGTATATTCTAGTATATACTAGTATATACTAGTATATACTAGTATATACTAGTATATATACTAGTACAAATATATATACTAATATATATTAGTATATATACTAGTATATATACTGGTATTGAGTATATATACTGGTATATATACTAGTAGTAGTATATATACCAGTATATATACTATGTACCAGTATATATACCAGTATATATACTAGTACCAGTATATACTTGTATATATGCTAGTACCAGTATATACTAGTATATATACTAGTAGTATATATACTAATACTAGTATATAGTAGTATATATACTAATACTAGTATATAGTAGTATATATACTAGTACCAGTATATACTAGTATATATACTAGTATATATACTAGTACCAGTATATACTAGTATATATGCTAGTACCAGTATATACTAGTATATACTATTATATGTACTAGTATATATACTAGTATATATTATAGTATATATACTTGTATTACTATATATACTAGTACAAATATATATACTAGTATATATTAGTATATATACTAGTATATATACTAGTACTAGTATAGACTAGTATATATACTAGTATATACTAGTATATATACTAGTATATATACTAGTACAAGTACATATCATAGTATATACTAGCACTAGTATATATACTAGTATATACAAGTATATACTAGTATATATACTAGTCTATATACTAGTACTAGTATATACTGGTATATATACTAGTACTTGTGTATATATTAGTATATATACTAGTATATACTAGTACCAGTATATACTAGTTTATATACTAGTATATATACTAGTACCAGTATATACTAGTATATATGCTAGTACCAGTATATACTAGTATATATACTAGTAGTATATATACTAGTACTAGTAGTAGTATATACTAAGATATATACCAGCATATACTCGTTGTACTTGTATATATATTAATTTATACTAGTATCGATATACTAGTATATACTAGTATATATTAGTATACACTAGTACATACTAGTATATATACTAGTATGTACTAGCAGTATGTACTTGTACTAGTATATACTAGTATATATACTAGTATGTACTAGCATATACTAGTATATACTAGTACTAGTCTATACTAGTATATATACTGGTATTAGTTTATACTAGTATATACTAATAAATACTAATACTAGTATATACTAGTACTAGTACTAGTTCATAGACTAGTACTAGTACTAGTTCATATACTAGCGTATATACTAGTATATACTAGTATATATTCTTGTATATACTTGTATATACTAGTAAATACTAGAATATACTAGTATATACTAGTACTAGCCTATACTAGAATATACTAGTATATACACTGGTATATACTAGTACTAGTACTAGTATATATACTAGTATATACGAGTATATACTAGTATATACTAGTATACTAATGTATACTATATATATATACTAGTATATACTAGTACTAGTTTATACTAGTATATATTAGAATATACAAGTATACTAGTATATATACTAGTATATATACTAGTATACTAGTACTAGTATATACTAGTATATATACTAGTATATACTAGTACTAGTATATACTAGTATATACTAGTACTAGTACATACTAGCACTACTTCTACTAATACTAGTGTTATGTAATAGTATTAGTAGTACTATTAGTACTAGTCTTAGTTCTAGCACTAGTATGTACTAGTACTTCAAGTACAAATAGTTCTAGTACTACTAGTTAGTGCTTATATGTACTAGTAGTATGAACTACTAATATGTACTACATGTAGTACATACTGGTAGTACATACTTGTAGTACATACTAGTAGTTCTAGCAGGACTAGTACTAGTAGTAGAAGTACTTGTAGTACTACTAGTAGTATGTATTATTAATAGTATTAAGAGTAGTATGTATTATTAGTAGTAATACAATTAGTACATACTAGTATGTACTACTTTTAGTATGAACTATTAGTATGTATAGTAGTACTAGTACTACTGCTACTAATACATACTAGCACTATTAGAACATACTAGTACTAGTATGTACTCCTTGTAGTAATAGTGCTATTACTTCAAGTATGTAGTGCTAGTATGTACTTCTAGTACTATCACTACTAGTATGTACTACTAGTATGTTCTACTCGTATTACTAGTAGTAGTACTAGTAGTCTTAGTATTAGTACTAGTACTACTATTAGTAGTGCATACTAGTAGTACATATTAGT
Source organism: Amborella trichopoda (assembly GCF_054954075.1). Lineage (NCBI taxonomy): Eukaryota > Viridiplantae > Streptophyta > Magnoliopsida > Amborellales > Amborellaceae > Amborella > Amborella trichopoda. The sequence goes on along the minus strand of NC_142345.1, from coordinate 21,048,136 downwards.
ACTACTACTAGTACTAGTAGTATATACTAGTACTACTACTACTAGTAGTAGTACACACTAGTAGTATTAGTAGTAGTACATACTAGTATGTACCACTACGAGTACTGCTAGTAGTATGTACTACTAGTAGTGGTACATAGTGGTACCGGTAGTATGTACTGCTAATACTAGTATGTACTCCTTGTAGTAATAGTACTATTACTACTAGTATGTAGTACTAGTATGTACTTCTAGTACTATCACTACTAGTATGTACTACTAGTACAACTACTATTACTAGTAGTAGTACTTGTGGTCTTAGTATTAGTACTAGTACATCTACTAGTAGTACATATTAGTAATACATACTAATAGTACATACTAGTAATACATATTAGTAGTACTACTAGTACTAGTAGTACATACTAGTAGTACTAGTAGTATATACTAGTAGTAGTACATAGTAGTACATACTTGTAGCAGTACAACTAGTACATATTAGTAGTACATGTAGAACTAGTGCTACTATTACAAGTACTAGTACTAATACTGCTAGTATGTACTACTAGTAGGTACTATTAGCACTAGTACGTATTACTAGTACTAGTACTAATACTGCTAGTATGTACTGCTAGTAGGTACTATTAGTACTAGTACGTATTACTAGTACTAGTACGTGTACTAGTAGTACATGCTACTAATAGTACATTACTAGTACTAGTACTATTAGTATGTACTATAAGTACTTCTACTATGTACTACTAGCGCAACAAGTAGTACATACTAGTATGTACTACAAGTAATACTAGTACAAGTACTACTAGCAGTAGTAGTACTATTATGTACTTGACGTAGACGACTAGACGTAGTTGTAGTACTAATACGACTAGTAGTTATAGTACTAGTACTATTAAAATCTACTACTACAAGTACATACTATTTCTACTGCTACTGATTCTTATAGTACATACTAGTATGTGTACTACTAGTAGCAGTATGTACTAGTACTATGTACTACTAGTACTTGTAGTAGCAGTGCTAGTATGTACTTGAAGTCTAAAGTAAGATTGAAACTAATACTACTAGTACAAGTACTAGTACTACTGGTACTTCTAATACTATTATGTACTACTAGTACTGTATTAATAGTACTAGTACTGTACTAATAGTACATACAACTAGTAGTACTAGCAATTTAGTAATAATACTAGTACTAGTACTAGTACTAGTAGTACAAACTACTAGTACATACTAGTATGTACTACTAATATGTGCTACTAACACTACTAATAGTACATACTAATGTACTTACTAGTAGTACAAGTACTAGTGGTTCGTTCAACTACTAGTATTATATCTAATAGTACTAGTATTATATACTAATTATACTAATACTACTAATAGTACATACTTGTGGTACGTTCCACTACTAGTATTATATACTATTAATACTAATAGTACTTGCCAGTAGAATATACTAGTATATACTACTATTATCTGTACGTACTATTAAAACTAGCATGTACTACTAGTATGTACTATGACTAGTTGTACATGGTACTAGTAGTTGTACTAGTAGTAGTAGTATGTGCCAGCAGTACGTACTACTAATACCAGTAGTTGTACTTGTATATACTACTAGTATATACTACTAGTATGCATTAGTAGCACATTCTAGTATTAGTTTGTACTAGTTGTACAATTTAATGCTAGTATATACTACTAGTATGTACTAGTAGTACATTCTAATAGTAGTATAAACGATTAGTAGTACATTCTAGTACTAGTATATACTACTAATTTGTACTACTAATAGGTACTACTACTCCTATTAGTACTACTAGTACATACAGGTAACTATTAGTAGTATGTACTACTAGTAGTATATATAACTAATAGAAGAACAAGTAGTACATACTAGTAGTAGAAGTACTAGTACTAGTACTACTAGTATGTCATACTTGTATGTACTACTAGTATGTACTACTTGTATGTACTACTAGTATGTACTATTAGTATGGACTACTAGTAGTACTAGTACTAGTACATACTAGTACAACTACTACTATTAGTATATACTTGAAGTACTACTACTACTACTAGTACTAGTGCATACTAGCACTACTACTACTAATACTAGTGTTATGTACTACTACTAGAATATAATACTAGTAATAGTACTAGTATATAATACTAGTAATAGTACATACTAGTATTTTTAGTATTTTTAGTACTACTAGTAGTAGTAGTACCTACTAACAGTATTAGTAGTAGTACATTGTAGTACATACTAGTAGTAATACAACTAGTACATACTAGTAGTACATGTAGAACTAGTGCTACTAGTACAAGTACTAGTACTAATACTACTAGTATGTACTGCTAGTAGGTACTATTAGTACTAGTACGTACTACTAGTACTAGTACGTGTGCTAGTAGTACATGCTACTAATAGTACATTACTGGTACTAGTACTACTAGTATGTACTACAAGTACTACTACTATGTACTACTAGAACAACTAGTAGTACATACTAGTATGTACTACAAGTAATACCAGTACAAGTACTACTAGCAGTAGTAGTACTATTATGTACTAGACGTAGACGACTAGGCGTAGTTGTAGTACTAGTATGACTAGTAATTATAGTACTAGTACTACTAGAAGTACATACTATTTCTACAACTACGGATTCTTGTAGTACATATTAGTATGTGTACTACTAGTAGCAGTATGTACTAGTATTATGTACTACTTGTACTTGTAGTAGTAATGCTAGTATGTACTTGCAGTCTAAAGTAGTACTGGAACTAATACTACTAGTACAAGTACTAGTACTACTTGTACTACTAGTACTACTATGTACTACTAGTACTTGTAGCAGTAGTGCTAATATGTACTTACAGTCTAAAGTAGTACTGGAGCTAATTCTACTAGTACAAGTACTAGTACTACTTGTACTGTTATACTAGTATATACTAGTATATACTAGTACTACTTGTACTACTAGTACTGTTATACTAGTATATACTAGTACTAATATGTACCAATACATGTACTAGTATATACTAGTACATGTACTAGTATATACTAGTACATGTACTACATGTACTAATATATACTAGTACATGTACTAGTAAATACTAGTACATACTAGTACATACTAGTATATACTACTATGTACTAGTATATACTAGTATGTACTAGTACTAGTATATACTAGTATGTACTAGTACTAGTATATACTAGTATTAGTATATACTAGTATACTAGTATTTACTAGTATATACTAGTACTTGTATATACTAGTACTTGTATATATTAGTATACTAGTATTTACTAGTATATAATAGTACTTGAATATACTAGTAGTAGTATATACTAGTACTTGTATGTACTAGTACTAATATGTACTAGTACTAGTACATACTAGTATATACTAGTACATACGAGTATATACTAGTATATACTAGTATACTAGTACATACTAGTATACTAGTATATACTAATATACTAGTATATACAAGTATACGAATATATATACCTGTATATACTTGTATATATACAAATATATACTAGTATATACTAGTATACTAGTATATATACTAGTATATACTAATATATACTAGTATATATACTAGTATATACTAGTATACTAGTATATATACTAGTATATATACTAGTATATATCCTGGTATATACTAGTATACTAGTATATATACTACTATACTAGTATATACTACTATATATTCTAGTATATACTAGTATATACTAGTATACTAGTATACTAGTAATCTAGTATATATACTAGTATATAATAGTATATATACTAGTATACTAGTATATATACTAGTATACTAGTATATACTAGTCTATATAGTAGTATATATATTAGTATATACTAGTATATATACTAGTGTATACTAGTATATATACGAGCATATACTAATATATACTATACTAGTATATAAGTATATGCTAGTATACAAATATATTAGTATATTTGTATATACTAGTATACTAATATATATTAGTATACTAGTATATTTGTATACTAATATATACTAGTATATATTAGTATACTAGTATATACTGGTATACTAGTATAGACTACAACTATGTACTAGAATACATACTTGGAGTATGAGGAGTACATACTAGTATGTACTAGTAGTAGTAGCAGTAGTATGTACTCGTAGTGCTAGTGTTACAAGTAGTACTTACTACTACGACTAGTACACTAGTTTATACTAGTACATGTACTAGTATATACTAGTATATACTAGTACATATACTAGTATATATTTGTACTAGTATATACTAGTACTAGTATATTATTACATGTATTAGTATATAAGAGTATATACTAGTTTATGTACTAGTATATACAAGTATATGCTAGTACATACTAGTATATATACTAGTATATACTAGTAAATAAGTATTTACTAGTACAAGTATATACTAGTCTATATTAGTATATACTAGTACTAGTATATACTAGTACATATATTAGTATATATACTAGTATATACTAGTATACTAGTATGTACTAGTATATACTAATATATACTAGTACATACTAGTATACTAGTATACTAGTATATACTAGTATACTAGTATGTACTAGTATATACTAGTATACTAGTATACTATATACTAGTATACTAGTATGTACTAGTATATACTAGTATACTAGTATATACTAGTATACTAGTACATACTAGTATATATACTAGTATATAGACTAGTATATACTAGTATACTCGTATATATACTAGTATGTATGCTAGTATATACTAGTATAGTAGTATACTAGTATACTAGTATATATTAGTCTATACTAGTATATACTAGTACTAGTATATACTAGTATATATATTAGTATATATACTAATATATACTAGTATACTAGTATATACTAGTATACTAATATATATACTAGTATACTAGTATACTAATATATATACTAGTATACTAGTATATATACTAGTATATACTAGTATATATATTAGTATACTAGTATATACCAGGATATACTAGTATACTAGTATATCCTGGTATATACTAGTATACTAATATATTTACTAGTATACTAGTATATATACTAGTATACTAGTATATCCTAATATATACTAGTATATACTAGTATACTAGTATATACTGGTATATTCTAATATATACTAGTATACAAATATACTAGTATATTTGTATATATTACTATACTAGTATATACTAGTATACTAGTATACTAATATACTAGTATACTTGTATACTAATATATACTAGTATATACTCGTATACTAGTATACTAGTATTCTAGTACACGAGTATATACTAGTATATACTCATATATACTAGTATAGACTACAACTATGTAATAGAGTACATATTTTGAGTATGAGTTGTACATACTAGTATGTACTAGTAGTATTAGCAGTAGTATGTACTCGTAGTGCTAGTGTTACCAGTATACTAGTATATACTAATATATATACGAGTATATTCTAGTATATATTAGTATATATACTAGTATATATACTATTATATATACTAGTATATACTAGTATACTAGTATATACTAGTATATACTAGTTTATACTAGTATACTAGTATACAAATATACTTGTATATTTGTATCTACTAGTATACTAGTATATTTGTATACTAGTATATACTAGTATACTAGTATACTAGTGTAGACTACAACTTTGTACTAGAATACATACTTGGAGTATGAGTAGTACATACTAGTATGTACTAGTAGTAGTAGCAGTAGTATGTACTCGTAGTGCTGGTGTTACTAGTAGTACTTACTACTACGACTAGTACTAGTAGTACTTGCACTAATACGAGTAGAACAAGTAGTACTCTTACTATTACGAGTAGTACGAGGATTACAACTACTGGTAGTAGTAGTACATGTACTAGTACTAGTATTAGTAGTATGTACTTGTACAACTACTAGTAGTACATAATATTAGTATATACTAGTAGTACAGAGAAGTAGTACATACTAATGCATACTACCCTACTAGTATATAATATAACTAGTACTAGTACTACTGCTAGTATCAGTATTACTAGTAGTCCATACTAGTATGTATTACTTGTACTAGTATTAGTAGTACTAATATGTACTAGTAGTATGTACTAATATGTACTTGTGGTGCTAGGGTTACTAGTTGTACTTACTACTACGAGTAGTACTAGTAGTACTTGTACTACTACGAGTAGTACTTGTACAACTACGAGTATTACTAGTAGTACATACTACAACTGGTCGTACATAACACTACTAGTAGTACTAGTAGAACTAGTGCTACATGTACTACTAGTACTTGTATTAGTAGTACTATTATGTACTAGTACAAGTACTACTCGTAATAGCACTACTAGTACAGACTAGTACCAGTAGTGTTTCTAATACTAGTATGTACTAATAGTGCTAATGTTACTAGTAGTACTTACTACTACGAGTAGTACTAGTAGTACATGTACTACTACAAGTAGTACGAGTAATACTAGTAGTACATACTACTAGTAATAGTACTAGTAGAACTAGTTCTACATGTACTACTAGTATGTACTAGCAGTACATACTAGTAGTATTAGTACTAATACTAGTAGTATTAGTACTAGTACTAGAAGTACTAATTCTACTAGTAGTACATACTAGTACTTACTACTATGTACTACAAGTATGTACTTGAATACATACTTGAAGTATTAATAGTACATATTAGTATGTACTAGTAGTAGTAGTAGTAGTATGTACTAGTAGTGCTAGTATTACTAGTAGTACTTACTACTACTCGTAGTAGTACAAGTTCTACTAGTACTACTTATAAAGTACTACTAGTAATACTAGCACTACTAGTACATACAACTACTACTACTACTAGTACATACTAGTATTTACTACTAATATTCCAAGTATGTATTCTAGTACATACTTGTAGTATATACTAGTAAGTACTATTAGTACTAGTATGTACTACTAGTAGAATTAGTACTGTTAGTACTAGTACTAATACTAGTAGTATTAGTACTAATACTACTAGTATTAATACTAATACTACTAGTAGTAGTAATATTACGTATTAGTACGGGTAGTATATATTGGTATGTACTACTTATTTATACTACTAGTACTACTAGTATGTACTAATAATATGTACTAAAAGTAGTTGTACTAGTACATTTTACTTGTACTACTAATAGTACATGTACTACTGCTAGTAGTAGTTGTATTACTCCTACTACTTGTAGTAGTAGAAGTACTACGAGTACCACTCGTACTAGTCCAAGTAATACTCGTAATAGTACACATACTACTCGTACTACGCGTAATAGCAAGTACTACTAGTAATACTAGAACTACTAGTACATACTACTACTACTACTATTAATACATACTAGTATGTACTACTAATACTCCAAGTATGTATTCCAGTACAAACTTTTATTAAATACTAGTAAGTACTAATAGTACTAGTATGTACTACTAGTAGAATTAGTAGTTCTAGTACTAATACTAATACTACTAATATTTGTACTAATACTACTTGTATGTACTGCTAGTATATACTAGGAGTACATGTAGAACTAGTTCTACTAGTATTACTAGTTGTAGTATGTACTACTAGTAATACTGGTACTACTCGGAGTAGTACAAGTACTACTCGGAGTAGTACAAGTACTACTCGGAGTAGTACAAGTACTACTCGTAGTAGTAAGTACTATTAGAAATACTAGCACTACTAGTACATACTCCTAGTACTAATAGTACATACTAGTATGTACTACTAATACTCCAAGTAGGTATTCTAGTACATACTTGTAGTACATACTAGTAAGTATTATTAGTACTAGTATGTATTACTAGTAGAATTAGTACTTCTAGTTCTTGTAGTACATGTAAAAATAGTTCTACTAGTACTACTAGTAGTAGTATGTACTACTAGTAATACTCGAACTACTCGTAGAAGTAGAAGTACAACTGGTACTACTAGTAGTAGTACAAGTACTACTAGTACTACTCCTAGTAGTAAGTACTACTAGTAAGACTAGCACTATTAGTACATAGTAGTACTAGTAACACTACTAGTACTAGTATGTACTAATGGTGCTAATACTAGTAGTACATACTACTTGTACATAGTAAATACTACTAATAGTAAGACTAGTATTACATACTAGTATGTACTACTAGTTGTAGTAATATTATGTACAAATACGAGTAGTATATATTAGTTTCTACTACTTGTCTATACTATTAATACTATTAGTATGTACTAATAATATGTACTAGTAGTAGTTGTGTAGCACATACTACTAGTACTATTACTTGTACATGAACTAATACTATTAGTAGTTGCAGTACTCGTCCTACTTGTAAAAGTACAAGTACTATTCTAGTACTATTCGTAGTAGTACATGTACTACTAGTACTACTCGTAGTAGTACAAGTACTACTAGTACTACTCGTAGTAGTACAAGTACTACTAGTACAACTCGTAGTGGTAAGTACTACAAGTAATACTAGCACTACTAGTACATATTACTACTTTTACTATTAGTACATACTAGTATGTACTACTAATACTCCAAGTAGGTATTCTAGTACATACTTTTAGTGCATACCAGTAAGTACTATTAGTACTAGCATGTACTACTAATATAATTAGTACTTCTAGTACTAGTACTAATGCTATTAGTAGCAGTACTAATACTACTAGTATGTACTGCTAGTACATACTAGTAGTACATGTAAAACTAGTTCTACTTGTACTACTAGTAGTAGTATGTACTACTAGTAATACTCTTACTACTCGTAGTAGTACAAGTACTACTCCTAGTAGTACAAGTACTACTAGTACAACTCGTAGTAGTATAAGTACTACTAGTACTACTCGTAGTAATACAAGTGCTACTAGTACTACTCGTAGTAGTAAGTAATACTAGTACATACAAGTACTATTTGAACTAATACTACTAATATGCAATGCTAGTACATACTAGTAGAACATGTAGACTTACTTCTACTAGTACTACTAGTAGTAATATGTACTATTTGAAATACTCGTAGTAGTAAGTACGACTTGTAATACTAGCACTACTAGTACATACTACTACTATTAGTACATATTAGTATGTACTACTAATACCCCAACTATGTATTCTAGTATATACTTTTAGTACATACTTGTAAGTACTATTTGTACTAGTAGTTACTACTAATAGAATTTGTACTTCTAGTACTAGTACTAATACTATTAGTATTAGTACTAATACTACTAGTATGTACTGCTAGTACGTACTAATAGTACTTGTAGAACTACTTCTACTAGTACTACTAGTAGTAGTATGTACTACTAATAATACTCGTATTACTCGTAGTAGTATAAGTACTACTAGTACTACTCGGAGTAGAAGTACTACTCGTAGTAGTAAGTACTACTAAAAATACTAGCACTACTAGTACATACTCCTACTACTACTAGTACATACTAGTATGTACTACTAATACTCCAAGTATGTATTCGAGTACATACTTGTAGTACATACTAGTAAGTACTATTAATACTAGTATGTACTACTAGTAGAATTAGTACTTTTAGTATTAGTACTAATACTACTAGTATGTACTGGTAGTACGTACTAGTAGTATATGTAGAACTAGTTCTACTAATACTACTAGTAGTAGTATGTACTACTAATAATACGTGTACTACTCGTAGTAGTACAAGTACTACTAGTACTACTCGGAGTAGCACAAGTACTACTCGTAGTAGTAAGTACTACTAGAAATACTAGCACTACTAGTACATACTCCTACAACTACTAGTACATGCTAGTATGTACTACTAATACTCCAAGTATGTATTCTAGTACGTACTTGTAGTACATATTAGTAAGTACTATTAGTACTAGTTTGTACTCCTAATAGAAATAATACTTCTAGTACTTGTACTAATACTAGTAGTATTAGTACTAATACTACTAGTATGTACTGCTAGTACATACTAGTAATACATGTAGAACTAATTCTACTAATACTACTAGTAGTAGTATGTACTACTAGTATTACTCGTGCTACTCGTAGTAGTACAAGTACTACTAGTACTACCCGGAGTAGTACAAGTACTACTCGTAGTTGTAAGTACTATCTGTAATACTAGCACTACTAGTACATACTAGTACTAGTTACTAGTACCAGTAACTAGTACTAATAACTAGTACTAGTATGTATTAGTAGTGCTAGTAGTACAAGTAGTAGTAATATTATGTACTAGTACGGTAGTATATAATAGCATGTATTACTTGTCTATACTACTATTACTACTAGTATGTACTAATAATATGTACTAATAGTAGTTGTACTAGTACATAGTACTAGTACTTGTACTACTACTACCAGTAGTTGTATTACTCGTACTACGAGTAGTAATACAAGTACTACTATTACTACTCGTAGTTGTACTAGTTTTACTAGTACTACTCGTAGTAGTAAGTACTACTAGTACTACTTGTTGTAATAAGTACTACTAGTAATACTAGTACTACTAGAACATACTAGTATGTACTACAAATACTCTAAGTATGTATTCTAGTACATACTAGTAAGTACTATTAATACCAGTATGTACTACTAGTAGAATTAGTACTTCTAATACAAGAATTCATACTACTAGTATTAATACTAATACTACTTGTATGTACTGCTAGTACATACTAGTAGTACATGTAGAATTAGTTCTACAAGAAGTAGTATGTACTACTCATAATAGCAAGTACTACTAGCATTACTAGCACTATTAGTACATACTAGTACTAGTAGAATTAGTACTTCTAAGACTAGTACTAATACTACTAGTATTAGTACTAATACTACTAGTATGTACTGTTAGTACGTACTAGTAGTACATGTAGAATTAGTTCTACTAGTATTACAAGTAGTAGTATGTACTACTAGTATTACTCGTATTACTCGTAGTAGTGTAAGTACTACCAGTACTACTCGTAGTATTACAACTACTACTAGTACTACTCATAATAGTAAGTACTACTAGTAATGCCAGCACTACTAGTACATACTAGTACTAGTAACACTACTAATACGAGTATGTACTAGTAGTACATACTATTAATAAATAATAAAACTACTAATACTATTACTAGTAGTACATACTAGTATGTACTACAAGTAATACTTGGACTCGCAATAGTAATATTATGTACAAGTACGAGTAGGATATATTAGTATGTACTACTTGTCTATACTACTAGTACTACTAGTATGTACTGCTTGTACATACTAGTCGTAGATAATAAACTAGTACTACTAGTAGTAGTATGTACTACTAGTAATACAAGGACAACTCGTAGTACTACTACTACTATTACTACTCGTAGTAGTAAGTACTATTAGTAATACTAGCACTACTAGTACATACTACTACTACTAGTACATACTCGTATGTACTACTAATACTTCAAGTATGTATTCTAGTACATACTTGTAGTACATACTAGTAAGTACTATTAGTCTTAGTATATACTACTAGTAGAATTAGTACTTTTAGTACTAATACTAATACTACTAGTATTAGTACTAATACTACTAATATGCACTGCTAGTACATACTATTAGTACATGTAGAACTAGTTCTACTAATACTACTAATAGTAGTATGTACTATTAGTAATACTCGTAATCGTACAAGTACTACCAGTACTACTCGTAGTAGTACAAGTACTACTAGTACTACTCGTAGTAGTAAGTATTACTAGTAATACTAGTACTACTAGTACATACTAATACTTATTACACTACTAGTACTAGTATGTACTAGTAGTGCTAGTACTAGTAGTACATACTACTAGTACATAATGGTACTACTAATACTAGTTCTAGTAGTACATACTAGTATGTACTATAGCAGTACATAATAGTAGGTACTACTAGTGTTACTAGTACTTGCAGTAGTACTAGTAGTAGTAACATTATGTACTACTATAGTATATCTTCTAGTACTACTACTAGTACATGTACTACTACTTCCATGAGTTGCAGTACTCGTACTACTCGCAGTAGTACAAGTAATACTAGTACTACTCGCAGTAGTATAAATACTACTAGTACTACTCGTAGTAGTAAGTGCTACTAGGAATACTAGCACTACTAGAATATACTGCTGCTACCACTACTAGTACAAACTAGTATGTACTACTAATACTCCATGTATGTATTCTAGTAAATACTTGTAGTACATACTTATAAGTACTATTAGTACTACTTTGCACCACAAGTAGAACTAGTACTAATTCAACTAGTAATAATACTAATACTACTAATATGTACTGCTAGTACATGGTAGTAGTACATGTAGAACTAGTTCTACTAGTACTATTAGTAGTAGTATGTACTACTAGTATTACTCGTTCTACTCAAAGTAATACAAGGTGTACTACTAGTAGTAGTACAAGTAGTACTTGTACTACTCTACTAGTATTACTCGTAGTAGTACAAGTACTACTTGTACTACTCGTGGTAGTAAGTAATAATAGTACTACTAGTACATACTACACTACTAGTACTGGTATGTACTAGTAGTGCTAGTACTTGTAGTACATACTACTAGTGCATAATAGTACTTCTAGTACTAGTACTAGGTGTACACTAGTAGTACATACTTGTATGTACTACTAGTCGTACTAGTACTAATAGTAGTAATATTATGTACTAGTACGGGTAGTATATATTAGTATGTACTACTTGTCTATACTACTAGTATGTACTGCTAGTACATCCTAATAGTAGTATGTACGATTAGTAATACTCGTACAACTCATAGTAGTACTACCAGTACTACTCGTAGTAGTAAGTACTACTAGTAATACTAGCACTACTAGTACATAAATAATACCACTACTAGTACATACTCTTATGTACTACTAATACTCCAAGTATGTATTCTAGTACATACTTTTAGTACTTACTAGTACATACTATTAGTACTAGTATGTACTACTAGTAGAATTAGTATTTTTAGTACTAGTAGTATTAGTACTAGTATTATTACCAATATTATTGATATGGACTGCTAGTACTTACTAGTAGTACATGTAGAACTAAGTCTACTAGTACTACTAGTAGTAGTATGTACTACTAGTAATACTCTTACTACTCGTAGTAGTACAAGTACTACTCTTAGTAGTACAAGTACTTCTAGTACAACTCGTAGTAGTACAAGTACTACTAGTACTACTCATAGTAATACAAGTGCTACTAGTACTACTCGTAGTAGTAAGTAATACTAGTACATACTAGTACTATTAGAACTAATAATACTAATATGCAATGCTAGTACATACAAGTAGAACATGTAGAATTACTTCTACTAGTACTACAAGTAGTAGTATGTACTACTAGTAATACTCATAGTAGTAAGTACTACTTGTAATACTAGCACTACTAGTACATACTACTACTATTAGTACATACTAGTATGTACTACTAATACTCCAACTATGTATTCTAATACATACTTTTAGTACATACTTGTAAGTACTATTTGTACTAGTAGTTACTACTAATAGAATTAGTACTTCTATTACTAGTACTAATACTATTAGTATTAGCACTAATACTACTAGTATGTACTGCTAGTACGTACTAGTAGTACATGTAGAACTACTTCTACTAGTACTACTAGTAGTAGTATGTACTACTAATAATACTCGTATTACTCGTAGTAGTATAAGTACTACTAGTACTACTCGAAGTAGTAGAAGTACTACTCGTAGTAAGTACTACTAGAAATACTAGCACTACTAGTACATACTCCTACTACTACTAGTACATACTAGTATGTACTACTAATACTCCAAGTATGTATTCTAGTACATACTTGTAGTACATACTAGTAAGTACTATTAATACTAGTACATACTATTAGTAGAATTAGGACTTCTAGTATTAGCACTAATACTATTAGTATTAGTACTAATACTACAAGCATGTACTGGTAGTACGTACTAGAAGTATATGTAGAACTAGTTCTACTAGTACTACTAGCAGTAGTATGTACTACTAGTAATACGCGTACTACTCGTAGTAGTACAAGTACTACTAGTACTACTCGGAGTAGCACAAGTACTACTCGTAGTAGTACAAGTACTACTAGTACTACTCGGAGTAGCACAAGTACTACTCGTAGTAGTAAGTACTACTAGAAATACTAGCACTACTAGTACATACTCCTACAACTACTAGTACATGCTAGTATGTACTACTAATACTCCAAGTATGTATTCTAGTACGTACTTGTAGTACATAATAGTAAGTACTATTAGTGCTAGTTTGTACTACTAGTAGAATTAATACTTCTAGTACTTGTACTAATACTAGTAGTATTAGTACTAATACTACAAGTATGTACTGCTAGTACATACTAGTAGTACATGTAGAACTAATTCTACTAATACTACTAGTAGTAGTATGTACTACTAGTATTACTCATGCTACTCGTAGTAGTACAACTACTACTAGTACTACCCGGAGTAGTACAAGTACTACTCGTAGTAGTAAGTACTACTTGCAATACTAGCACTACTAGTACATACTAGTACTAGTTATTAGTACAAGTAACTAGTACTAATAACTAGTACTAGTATGTATTAGTAGTGTTAGTAGTACTAATAGTACTAATATTATGTACTAGTACGGTAGTATATAATAGCGTGTACTACTACTACTACTAGTATGTACTAATAATATGTACTAATAGTAGTTGTACTAGTATATACTACAAGTACTTGTACTACTACTATCAGTAGTTGTAGTACTCGTACTACTCGTAGTAATAAAAGTACTACTATTACTACTCGTAGTTGTACAAGTATTACTAGTACTACTCGTAGTAGTAAGTACTACTAGTACTACTTGTAGTAGTAAGTACCACTAGTAATACTAGTACTACTAGTACAAGAAGTACTAGTACATACTAGTACAAGTATTAGTAGTACTATTATGTACTAGTATTATGTACAACTAGTACAAGAAGTACTATTACATACTAGTACTAGTAGTGTTTCTAGTACTAGTATGTATTAGAAGTGCTAGTATTACTAATGGTACTTACTACTACGAGTAGTACTTGTACTATTATAAGTCGTATTAGTAGTACATGTACTACTAGTATGTACAATATTAGTACTAATACTTGTAGTATTAGTGCTTGGACTAGATGTACTAATTCTACTAGTAGTACATACAAGTACTAATAGTAGTTACTAGTATGTACTACAAGTATGTACTAGTAGTAGTAGTAGTAATATGTAGTAGTAGTGCTAATATTACTAGTAGTACTTACTACTATGAGTAGTACTAGTAGTAGTTGTACTATTAGTATGTACTAGCAGTACATACTAGTAGTATTAGTACTAATTTTAGTGGTATTAGACCTAGTACTGGAAGTATTAATTCTACTAGTAGTACATATTAGTGCTAATAGTATATACTAGTATGTACTACAAGTATGTACTCGAATACATACTTAGAGTATTAGTAGTACATACTAGTATGTACTAGTAGTAGTAGTAGTAGTAGTAGTATGTACTAGTAGTGCTAGTATTACTAGTAGTACTTATTACTACTAGTAGTACTAGTAGTACTTGTACTACTACGAGTAGTACTAGTAGTACTTGTATTGGTACGAGTAGTACGAGTACTACAACTACTGGTAGTAGTGGTACAAGTACTAGTAGTAGTACTAGTATTATGTACTAGTACAACTACTACTAGTACATATATTGGTACATACTAGTAGTACTAGTAATATAGACAAGTAGTACATACTAATATATACTACCCGTAGTAGTACACTATTTTATTACTACTAGTACTACTACTAGTACTAGTATTACTAGTTGTACATACTAGTATATACTACTAGTATTAGCACTACTAGTGCATATTAGTATTAATAGTTTTACTGAAACCAGTATGTACTAGTAGTGCTAGTATTCTTGTAGTACTTACTACTACGAGTAGTGCTAATAGTACTGGTAGTACTACGAGTAGTACTAGTAGTGCTTGTATTACTACGAGTAGTACGAGTATTACAAGTAGTACATACTACTACAAGTAGTAGTAGTAGAATTTGTTATATAAGTACGACTAGTCTGTACAAGTAGTACATACTAGTACTAATAGTACTTACTAGTATGTACTACAAGTATGTACTAGAATACATACTTGGAGTATTAATAGTACATACTAGTATGTACTAGTAGTAGTAGTAATAGTATGTACTAGTAGTGCTAGTATTAGTAGTAGTACTTGTAGTACTACGAGTAGTACTAAGAGTACTTGTACTACTACGAGTAGTACGAGTATTACAACTACTGGTAGTTGTAGTACTAGTAGTTCGTACTAGTACAACTACTACTAGTACATATTATTAGTACATACTAATAGTACTAATAGTATTGACAAGTAGTACATACTAATATACACTACCTGCACTAGTATGTATTAGCAGTGCTTGTATTATGAGCAGTACTTATTAGTACGAGTAGTACTAGTAGTACTTGTACTACTACGAGTAGTACGATTATTACTAGTAGTACATACGACTACTAGTAGTATTAGTAGAACTAGTTCTACATGTATTATTGTTATGTACTAGCAGTACATACTAGTAGTATTAGTACTAATATTAGTATTATTAGAACCAATATTAGTAGTATCAGTACTAATATTAGAAGTACTAATTCTACTTGTAGTACATACTAGTACTAATAGTACATACTACAAGTATGTAGTAGAATAAATACTTGGAGTATTAATAGTACATACTAGTATGTATTAGTAGTAGTAGTAGTATGTACTAGTAGTGCTAGTATTACTAGTAGTACTTACTACTACGAGTAGTACTTATACTACTACCAGTAGTACTTATACTACTACGAGTAATACGAGAACTACAACTACTGGTACTAATAGTACATGTACTAGTAGTACTACGAGTAGTATGTACTAGTACAACTACTACGAGTACATATTATTAGTACATACTTGTAGTACTAGTAGTATAGACATGTAGTATATACTAATATATACTATCCATACTAGTACATAGTATTACTACTATTAGTACTACTGCTAGTACTAGTATTAGTAGTAGTACATACTAGTATGTACTACTAGTACCAATATTAGTAGTACTATTATGTACCAGTAGTATGTTCTACTAGTACTTGCACTACTAGTACATACTAGTAGTAGTAGTGTTTCTAGTACTAGTATGAACTAATAGTGCAAATATTACTAGTAGTACTTACTACTACGTGTAGTACTAGTAGTATTTGTTCTACTACGGGTAGTACTAATAGTACTTGTACTCTTACGAGTAGTACTAATAGAACTTGTTCTACATGTACTGCTAGTATGTACTAGCAGTACATAGTAGTAGTATTAGTACTAGTACTAGAAATACTAATTCTACTAGTAGTACATACTAGTACAAATAGTACTTATTAGTATGTACTACAAGTATGTACTAGAATACATACTTGGAGTATTAGTAATAGTAGTACAACTATGTACAAGTAGTGCTAGTATTACTAGCAGTAGTAGTACTACTATGTACAAGTAGTGCTAGTATTACTAGTAGTATGTACTACTACGAGTAGTACTAGTTGTACTTGTACTACTACGAGTAACACTAGTAGTGCTTGTACTACTATGAATAGTACGAGTACTACAACTACTGGTAGTAGTAGTACCTACTAATATATACTACCCGTACTAGAACTAGTAGGTACCACTACTTGTACTACTGCTAGTACTAGTATTAGTAAGACTATTATGTACTAGTAGTATGTACTACTAGTACTAGTTGTGCTAGATTACTAGTAGTACTCACTACTACGAGTAGTACAAGTAGTACTTGTACTACTACGAGTAGTACAAGTAGTACTTGTACTACTACGAGTAGTACTAATAGTACTTGTACTACTACGAGTGGTACGAGTATTACTAATAGTAGAAGTACTAATACTAGAAGTACTAGTAGTAGAAGTGCTAGTACTAATACTAGTAGTATTAGTACTAGAAGTATTAGTACTAGAAGTATTAGAAGTACTATTATACTAATAGTACTTACTAGTATGTACTACAAGTCTGTACTAGAATACATACTTGGAGTATTAATAGTATATACTAGTATATGCTACCCGTACTATTAGTTCTTGTAGAACTTGTTCTATATGTACCTACTAGTACTAGTACCTACTATTACTAGTAGTTCTACTAGAACTAGTTCTACATGTACTACTAGTATGTTCTAGCAGTAAATACTAGTAGTATTAGTACTAATACTAGTATGTACTAAAATACATACTTGGTGTATTAGTAGTACATACTTGTATGTATATGTAGTAGTAGTAATAGTAGTACGTACCAGTATTTCTAGTATTACTAGTACTACTTATTACTACGAGTAATACTAGTAGACTTGTACTATTACGAGTAGTACTAGTAGTACTTGTACTACTACGAATAGTACGAGTACTAAAACTACGGGTACTAGTACTAGTTGTATGTACTAGTACAACTACTACTACTAGTAGTAGTACTAGTAGTATGTACTAGTACAACAACTACTAATAGTAGTACTAGTAGTATGTACTAGTACAACTACTACTAATACATATATTTAGTACATACTAGTAGTACTAGTAGGACAGACAAGTAATACATACTAATATATACTACCCGTACTAGAACATTACATTACACTATTAATACTACTGTTACTACTAGTATTAGTAGTGCTATTATGTACTACTAGTACTAGCACGACTAGTATATACTAGTACTAGTATGTACTAGTAGTACTAGTAGTACTAGTAGTACTTGTACTACTACGAGTAGTACTAGTAGTACGAGTAGTACATACACTACTAGTTGTACTAGTAGAACTAGTTCTACATGTATTACTAGTATGTACTAGGAGTACATACTAGTAGTATTAGTATTAATACTAGTAGTATTCGTACTAGAACTAGATGTACTAATTCTAATAATAGTACATACTAGTACTAATAGTACTTACTAGTATGTACTACAAGTATGTACTAGAATACATACTTGGAGTGTTGTAGTACATACTAGTATGTACTAGTAGTAGTAGTAGTAGTAGTATATACTAGTAATGCTAATATTTCCAGTAGTACTTTCTACTACGAGTCGTTCTAGTAATACTTGTGTTAATACGAGTAGTACAAGTACAACAACTACTGGTAGTAGTAGTACATGTAGTAGTAGTAATACTAGTAGTATGTACTGATACAACTACTACTAGTACATAATTTTAGTACATACTAGTAGTACTAATAGTATAGACAAGTAGTACATAATAATATATACTACCCGTACTAGTAAATAATATTACTACTACTAGTACTACTGCTAGTACTAGTATTACTAGTAGTACATACTAGTATGTACTAGTATTAGTAGTACGATTATGTACTAGTAGTATGTACTACTAATACTAGCTTGACTAGTACGAACTAGTACTAGTAGTGTTACTAGTACTAGTATGTACTAGCAGTGCTAGTATTACTAGTAGTACTCACTACTACGAGACTACAAGTACTACTTGTACTACTACGAGTAGTACTAGTAGTACAAGTACTACTTGTACTACTACGAGTAGTACTAGTAGTACTACTACGAGTAGTACTAGTAGTACTTGTACTACTACGAGTAGTACGAGTATTACTTGTACTACTACGAGTAGTACGAGTATTACTAGTAGTACATACTACTACAAGTAGGACTAGTAGAACTAGTAGAAATAGTTCTTCAGTACTACTAGAATGTAGTAGCAGTACATACTAGTAGTATTAGTACTATTACTAGTAGTATTAGTACTAGTACTAGAAGTACTAATTCTACTAGTAGTACATACTAGTACTAATAGTACTTACTAGTATGTACTAAAAGTGTGTACTAGAATACATAGTATTAATAGTACATACTAGTATGTACTACTAGTAGTAGTAGTATGTATTAGTAGTTCTAGTATTACTAGTAGTACTTACTACTACGAGTAGTCCTAATAGTACTTGTACTACTACAAGTAGTACTAATAGTACTTGCACTACTACGAGTAGTACTAGTAGTACTTGTACTACTACGAGTAGTACGAATACTACAACTACTGGTAGTAGTGGTACATGTACTAGTCGTAGTACTAGTAGTACGTATTAGTACAACTACTACTAGTACATATTATTACTAGTAGTACTAGTAGTATGGACAAGTAGTACATACTAATATATACTACGCGTACTAGTACATAATATTACCACTATTTGTACTACTGCTAGTACTAGTATTTTTAGTAGTACATACTAGTATGTACTACTAGTACTAGTATTAGTAGTATTATTATGTACTAGTAGTATGTACTATTAAGACTAGCGCTACTAGTATATATTAATACTAGTAGCGTTATTAGTACTAGTATGTACTAGAAGTGCTAGTATTACAAGTAGTACTTTCTACTACAAGTAGCACGAGTACTACAACTACTGGTAGTAGTAGTATATGTACAAGTAGTCGTACTATTACTTTGTACTAGTACAACTGCTATTAGTACATATGATTAGTACATACTAGTAGTATTAGTAGCATAGACAAGTAGAACTTACTAATATATAATACCCGTACTAGTACGTAATATTACTACTACTAGTACTAGTATTAGTAAGAGTACATACAAGAATGTACAACTGGTACTAGTATTAGTGGTACTATTATGTACTAGTAGTTTGTACTATTAGTACTAGCACTACTAATACATAGTTGTAATAGTAGTGTTACTAGTACTAGTATTACTAGTAGTACTTACTATTACGAGTAGTACGAGTATTTCTAGTAGTACATACTACTTCTAGTAGTACCAGTAGAACTAATTCTACCTGTACTAATAGTACATACTAGTTCTAATAGAACTTACTAGTATGTACTACAAGTATGTACTAGAATACATACTTGGAGTATTAGTAGTACATACTAGTATGTACTAATAGTGAAAGTAGTATTTACTAGTAGTGCTAGTATTACGAGTAGTACTTGTACAACTACGAGTAGTACGAGTATTTCTACTACGAGTAGTACGAGTATTTCTAGTAGTACATACTACTTCTAGTAGAACTAGTTCTACCTGTACTAATAGTACATACTAGTACTAATAGAACTTACTAGTATGTACTACAAGTATGTACTAGAATACATACTTGGAGTATTAGTAGTACATACTAGTATGTACTAATAGTAGTAGTAGTATGTACTAGTAGTGCTAGTATTACTAGTAGTACTTACTACTACGAGTAGTACTTGTACATCTACGAGTAGTACTAGTAGTACTAGTACTACTATAAGAAGTACTAGTAGTACTTGTACTACTATGAGTAGTACTAATAGTACTTGTACTACTACGAGTAGTACGAGCACTACAACTACTGGTAGTAGTAGTACATGTACTAGTAGTAGTACTAGTAGACTGTACTAGTACAACTACTACTAGTACATATTGTTAATACATACTAGTAGTACGAGTAGTATAGACAAGTAGTACATACTAATATATACTGCCCGTACTAGTACATAATATTACTATTTTTAGTACTACTGCTAGTACTTGTATTATTAGTAGTACATACTAGAATGCACTACTAGTCTTAGTATTTGTAGTACTATTATGCACTAGTAGTATGTACTACTAGTACTAGAACTACTAGTACATACTAGTACAGCAGTGTTATTAGTACTAGTATGTACTAGTATTACTTACTACTACGAGTAGTACTAGTAGTACTTGTACTACTACGAGTAGTACTAGTAGTACTTGTACTACTATAAGTAGCACTAGTAGTACTTGTACTATTAATAGTTGTACAAGTTGTACTTGTACTACCACAAGTTGTACTAGTAGTACTTATAATATTACGAGTAGTGCCAGTATTTTTAGTTGTACATTTTACTACAAGTAGTACTAGTCGAACTAGTTCTACATGAACTACTAGTATGTACTAGCAGTACATACTAGTAGTATTAGTACTAATATTAATAGTACTAAAAGTTCTAACTCTACTAATAATACTTACTAGTTCTAATAATACTTACTAGTATGTACTAGAATACATACTTGGAGTATTAGTAGTACATACTAGTATGTACTAATAGTAGTAGTAGTATGTACTAGTAGTGCTAGTATTACTAGTAGTACTTACTACTACGAGTAGTACTTGTACATCTACGAGTAGTACTAGTAGTACTAGTACTACTATAAGAAGTACTAGTAGTACTTGTACTACTATGAGTAGTACTAATAGTACTTGTACTACTACGAGTAGTACGAGCACTACAACTACTGGTAGTAGTAGTACATGTACTAGTAGTAGTACTAGTAGACTGTACTAGTACAACTACTACTAGTACATATTGTTAATACATACTAGTAGTACGAGTAGTATAGACAAGTAGTACATACTAATATATACTGCCCGTACTAGTACATAATATTACTATTTTTAGTACTACTGCTAGTACTTGTATTATTAGTAGTACATACTAGAATGCACTACTAGTCTTAGTATTTGTAGTACTATTATGCACTAGTAGTATGTACTACTAGTACTAGAACTACTAGTACATACTAGTACAGCAGTGTTATTAGTACTAGTATGTACTAGTATTACTTACTACTACGAGTAGTACTAGTAGTACTTGTACTACTACGAGTAGTACTAGTAGTACTTGTACTACTATAAGTAGCACTAGTAGTACTTGTACTATTAATAGTTGTACAAGTTGTACTTGTACTACCACAAGTTGTACTAGTAGTACTTATAATATTACGAGTAGTGCCAGTATTTTTAGTTGTACATTTTACTACAAGTAGTACTAGTCGAACTAGTTCTACATGAACTACTAGTATGTACTAGCAGTACATACTAGTAGTATTAGTACTAATATTAATAGTACTAAAAGTTCTAACTCTACTAATAATACTTACTAGTTCTAATAATACTTACTAGTATGTACTAGAATACATACTTGGAGTATTAGTAGTACATACTAGTATGTACTAATAGTAGTAGTAGTATGTACTAGTAGTGCTAGTATTACTAGTTGTACTTACTACTACGAGTAGAACTAGTAGTACTTGTACTACTACAAGTAGTACTAGTAGTACTTGCACTACTACGAGTAGTCTTATTACTACTGATACTACTACTAGTAGTACTAGTACTACAAAAACTGGTAGTAGTAGTACATGTACTTGTAGTAGTACAAGTAGTATGTACAAGTACAACTACTACTAGTAGATATTATTAGTGCGTACTAGTAGCACTAGTTGTATAGACAAGTAGTACAAACTAATGCATACAACCCGTACTAGTACATAATATTACAACAACTAGTACTACTTCTAGTACTAGTATTACTAGTATGTATTAATATTAGTATTAGTATTAGTAGTACTATCATGTACTAGTAGTATGTACTACTAGTACTATCACTACTAGTACATACTAGTACTAGTAGTGTTACTAGTATTAGTATGTACTAGTAGTGCAAGTATTACTAGTAGTACTTACTACTACGAGTAGTACTAGTAGTACTTGCACTACTACGAGTAGTACTTGCAGTACTTGTACTACTACGAGTAGTACGAGTATAACTGGTAGTAGATATTACTACTAGTAGTACTAGTAGAACTATTTCTGCATGTGCTATAAGTATGTACTGGCAGTACATACTAGTAGTATTAACACAAATACTAGTAGTAATAGTACTAGTACAAGAAGTACTAATTCTACTAGTAGTACATACTAGTATAAATAGTATTTACTAGTATGTACTACAAGTATGTACTGGAATACATACTTGGAGTATTAGTAGTACATACTAGTATGTACTAGTAGTAGTGGTATGTACTAGTAGTGCTAGTATTACGAGTTGTAATTACTAATACGAGTAGTACTAATAGTACTTGTACTACTACGAGTAGTACTAGTAGTACTTGTACTACTACGACTAGTACGAGTATTAACTGGTAGTAGTAGTGCAAGTACTAGTAGTAGTACTAGTAGTATGTACTAGTACAACTACTACTAGTACATGTTATTAGTACATACTAGTCATACTTGTAGTATAGACAACTAGTACATACTAATATATACTACCCGTACTAATACAAAATATTACTACTACTAGTACTACTGCTAGTACTAGTATTAGTAGTACTATTATGCACAAGTAGTATATACTATTAGTACATGTAGTAGTGTTACTAGTACTAGTATATACTAGTAGTGCTAGTATTACAAGTAGTACTTACTACTACGAGTAGTACTAGTAGAACTTATACTAGTACGAGTAGTACGAGTATTAACTGGTAGTAGTAACTACTACTAGTACTAGTAGTATGCACTAGTACAACTACTACTAATACATGTTATTAGTACATACTAGTAGTACTTGTAGTATAGACAACTAATACATACTAATATATACTATCCGTACTAATACATAATAATACTACTACTAATACTACTGCTAGTACTAGTATTACAAGTAGTACATACTAGTATGTACTACTAGTATTAGTATTAGTAGTACTATTATGTACAAGTAGTATTACTAGTAGTACATCCTAGTATGTTTTACTATTAGTAGTATTAGTAGTGCTATTATGTTCTAGTAGTATGTACTACTAGTACTAGCACTATTAGTACATACTAGTACTAGTAGTGTTACTAGTACTAGTATGTACTAGTAGTGCTAGTATTACTAGTAGTACTTACTACTACGAGTAGTACTAGAAGTACTTGTACTACTACGAGTAGTACCAGTAATACTTGTACTACAACGAGTTGTACGAGCACTACAACTACTGCTAGTAGAACTACATGTACTAGTAGTAGTACTAGTAGTATCTACTAGTACAACTACTACTAGTACATATTTTCACTACATACTAGTAGTACTAGTAGTATAGACAAGAAGTACATACTAATATATACTACCCGTACTAGTACATAATATTACTACTATTAGTACTAGTACTACTAGTAGTACATACAAGTACAACTACTACTAGTACAACTTTTAGTACTAATTTTACTAGTAGTACATACTAGTATGTACTACTAGTAGTAGTATTAGTAGTATTATTATGTTCTAGTAGTATATACTACTAGTACTAGCACTACGAGTACATACTAGTACTAATAGCGTTATTAGTACTAGTATGTACTAGTAGTGCTAATATTACTAGTAGTACTTACTACTACGAGTAGTACTAATTGTACTTGTACTACTACGAGTAGTACTAGTAGTACTTCTGATTCTACGAGTAGTACGAGTACTACAACTACAGGCAGTAGTAGTATGTACTAGTACAACTACTACTAGTACATATTATTAGTACATACTAGTTATACTAGTATAATAGACAAGTAGTACATACTAATATATACTATCCGTACTAGTACATATTATTACTACTACTAGTACTACCGCTAGTACTTGTATTAATAGTAGTACATACTAGTATGTACTACTAGTATTAGCTCTACTAGTACATACTAGTACTAGTAGTATTATGTACTAGTAGTGGTAGTATTACTAGTAGTACTTACTACTACGAATAGTACTAGTAGTACGAGTATTACAAGTAGTACATACTACTAATAATAGTACTAGTAGAACTAGTCCTACATGTATTAGTAGTATTAGTATTAATAATAGTAGTATTAGTACTGGTTTGTACTAGTAGTACTAGTATAACTTCCAGTACTTACTACTACGAGTAGTACTAGTAGTCCAAGTACTACTATGAGAAGTACTTGTACTACTACGAGTAGTACAAGTACTACTACGAGTAGTACGAGTATTACTAGTAGTACATACTACTACTAGTAGTATTAGTAGAACTAGTAATATTAGTACTAGTACTAGAAGTATTAATTCTACTAGTAGTACAAACTAGTACTTACTAGCATGTACTAGAATACATACTTGGAGTATTAGTAGTATATACTTGTATGTACTAGTAGTAGTAGTAGTAGTAGTATGTACTAGTAGTGCTAATATTACTAAAAGTACTTACTACTACGAGTAGTATTAGTAGTACTCATACTACTACGAGTAGTACTAATAGTGCTTGTACTACTACGAGTAGTACGAATACTACAACTACTGGTAGTAGTTGTACATACTAATATATACTATCTGTATTAGTACTAGTATGTACTAGTACTAGTATTATTGCTAGTATTAGTATTAGTAGTACTATTATGTACTAGTAGTATGTACTACTAGTACTAGCACGACTAGTAATACTAGTACTAATAGTGCTATTAGTACTAATAGTGCTATTAGTACTAGTAGTACTTGTACTACTACGAGTAGTACTAATAGTACTTGAACTACTACGAGTAGTACGAGAATTACTAGTAGTAGAAATACTAATACTAGAAGTACTTGTAGTAGAAGTATTAGTACTAATACTAGTAGTATTAGTACTAGTAGTACTAAAAGTACTAATACTACATACTAGTAGTATTAGTACTAATACTACTAGTATTAGTACTAATACTAGTAGTATTAGTACTAGAACTAGAAGTACTAATTCGACTAGTGGTACATACTAGTACTAATAGTGCTAACTAGTATGTACTACAAGTATGTACTAGAAAACCTACTTGGAGTACTAGTAGTATATACTAGTATATACTACCCGTACTAGTAGTTCTAGTAGAACTAGTTCTACATGTACCTACTACTACTAATAATTACTACTACTAGTAGTTTTAGTAGAACTAGTTCTACATGTACTACTGGTATGTACAAGCAGTACATACTAGTAGTATTAGTACTAATACTAGTAGTATTAGCACTAGTCTTAAAAGTACTAATTCTACTAAGTGTACATACTAGTACTAATAGTACTTACTAGTAAGCACTACAAGTATGTACTAGAATACATACTTGGAGTATTAGTAGTAGTAGTAGGAGTATGTACTAGTATTGCTAGTATTACTAGTAATACTTACTACTACGAGTAATACTAGGAGTACTTATACTACTGCGAGTAGTACTAGAAGTACTTGTACTACTACGACTAGTGGTAGTACTACAACTACTGGTAGTAGTAGTAGTAGTATGTACTAGTACAACTACTACTAGTAGTAGTACTAGTAGTATGTACTATTACAACTACTACTAGAAGTAGTACTAGTAGTATGTACTAGTACAACTACTACTAGTACATATTATAAGTACATACTAGTAGTACTTGTAGGATAGACAAGTAGTACATACTAATATATACTACCCGTACTAGTACATTAAATTACTAAAATTATTAGTACTGCTAGTACTAGTATTAATAATACTATTATGTACTAGTAGTATGTACTACTAGTACTAGCACGACTAGTATATACTAGTACTAGTAGTGTTACTATTACTAGTATGTACTAGTAGTGTTAATATTCCTAGTAATACTTACTACTACGAGTAGTACTAGTAGTACAAGTAGTACATACACTACTAGTTGTACTAGTTCTACATGTACTACTAGTATGTATTATGAGTACATACTTGTAGTATTAGTACTAATACTAGTAGTATTAGTACTAGTACTAGTATTATTAGTACTAGTACTAGTACTAGTAGTATTAGTACTAGTAATAGAAGTACTAATTCTAATAGTAGTACATACTAGTACTAATAGTATATACTAATATGTACTAGAATACATACTTGGAGTATTAGTAGTACATACTAGTACATAGTAGTAGTAGTAGTAGTATATACTAGTAGTGCTAATCTTACCAATAGTACTTACTACTACTCTAGTAGTACTTTTACTACTAACGAGTAGTCATGGTAATACTTGTACTACTACGAGTAGTACGAGTACAACAACTACTGGTAGTAGTAGTACATGTACAAGTAGTAGTACTAGTAGTATGTACTAATACAACTACTACTAGTACATATTATTAGTACATACTAGTAGTACTAGTAGTATAGAAAAGTAGTACATACTAATAAATACTACCCGTACTAGTAAATAATATTACTACTACTAAAACTTCTACTAGTACTAGCACGACTAGTACTAGTAGTACTATTATGTACTAGTAGTATGAACTGCTAGTACTAGCACGACTAGTATGTACTAGTACTAGTAGTTTGACTAGTACTAGTATGTACTAGTAGTGCAAGTATTACTAGTAGTACTTACTACTACGTGAGTACAAGTAGTACTTGTACTACTAGTAGTACTTGTACTACTACGAGTAGTACTAGTAGTACTAATAGTACATACTACTACTAGTAATACTAGTAGAACTTGTTCTACATGTGCTACGAGTATGTACTGACAGTACATACTAGTAGTATTAGTACTAGTACTAGAAATACTAATTTTACTAGTAGTACATACTAGTTTTAATAGTACTTACTAGTATTTATTACAAGTATGTACTAGAATACTTACTTTGAGTATTAGTAGTACATACTAGTATGTACTAGTAGTAGTAGTAGTATGTACTAGTCGTGCTAGTATTACTAGTAGTACTTACTACTACGAGTAGTACTTGTTCTACTACGAGTAGTACGAGTACTATAACTACTGGTAGTTGTAGTACATGTACTAGTAATAGTACTAGTAGTGTGTACTAGTACAACTACAACTTGTATATATTATTAGTACATACTAGTACTACTAGTACCATAGACAAGTAGTACATATTAATATATACTACCCGTACTAGTACATGAGATTACTACAACTAGTACTACTGCTAGTACTAGTATTATTATTTGTACATACTAGTATTACAATTACGAGTAGTATTACTAATATTAGTATTTACTGGTAGTGCTAGTATTACTAGTAGTACTTACTACTACGTGTAGTACTAGTAGTACTTGTACTACTACGAGTATTACTAGTAGTTCTTGTACTACTACGAGTAGTACGAGTATTACTAGTAGTACATACTACTAATAATAGTACTAGTAGAACTTTTTCTACATGTACTACTAGTATGTACTAGAAGTATATACTAGTAGTATTAGTACTAATACTAGTAGTATTAGTACTGGTACTAGAAGTACCAATTCTACTAGTAGTACATACTAGTACTAGTAGTACTTATTAGTACGTACAACAAGTATGTACTAGAATACAAACTTGGAGTATTAGTAGTACATACTAGTATGTAATAGTAGTAGTATATACTAGTAGTGCTAGTATTACCAGTACTACTTACTACTACGAGTCATACATGTAGTACTTATACTACTACGAGTAGTACTAGTAGTACTTCCTAATACTAATGGTATCTACTAGTATGTACTACAAGTATGTATTAGAATACAAACTCGGAGTACTAGTAGTACATACTAGTATGTACTAGTAGTAGTAGTATGTACTAGTACTGCTAGTATTACTTGTATTACTTACTACTACAAGTAGTCCTAGTAGTACTTGTACTACTACGAGTAGTACTAGTAGTATGTAAGAGTACAACTACTACTAGTACATATTATTAGATTATACTAGTAGTACTAAGAGTATAGACAAGTAGTACATACTAATATATACTACCAGTACTAAGACATAATATAACTACTACTAGTATTACTGCTACTACTAGTATTACTAGTAGTACATACTAGTATGTACTACTAGTACTAGTATTAGTAGTACTATTATGTACTACTAGTATGTACTTCTGATACTAGCACTACTGGTACATATTAGTATTAGTACTGTTACTAGTATTAGTATGTACTAGTGGTTTTAATATTACTAGTAGTACTTACTACTACGAGTAGTACTAGTAGTACTTGTACTATTACGAGTAGTATTAGTATTATTACTAATAATATTAGTATTAATACTAGTAGTATTAGTTTTAGGACTAGAAGTACTACATCTACTAGAAATACATACTAGTACTAATAGTACTTACTAGTATTTACTAAATGTATGTACCAGAATTCATACTTGGAGTATTAGTAGTACATACTAGTAGTATGTACTAGTTGCAATTGTATTATGTTCTAGTTATAATTGTACTACTACAAGTAGTACTAGTAGTACTTGTACTATTACGAGTAGTACTAAGAGTACTTGTACTACAATAAGTAGTACTAGAGATACTGGTACTACTACGAGTAGTACGAGTACTACAACTACTGGTAGTACTAGTACATGTATTAGTAGTAATTATAAGTACTAGTACAACTACTACTAGTACTTATAATTAGTACATACGAGTAGTACTAGTAGTATAGACAAGTAGTACATCCTAATATATACTACCCGTACTAGTACATAATATTACTACTACTAACACAACTAGTATGTACTAGTAGTTGTAATAGTAGTATGTACTAGTAGTGCTAATATTACTAGAAGTACTTACTACAACGAGTAGTACTAGTAGTACATGGACTACTATGAGTAGTACTAGTACTACTATGAGTAGTACTAGTACTACTATGAGTAGTATTAGCAGTACTTGTACTACTACGAGTTGTATTAGTAGTACTTGCACTACTACAAGTAGTACTAGTAGTACTTGTACTACTACGAGTAGTACGAATACTACAACAACTGGTAGTAGTAGTACATGTATTAGTCGTAGTACTAGTAGTACGTACCAATACAACTACTACTAGTACATATTATTAGTACATACTAGTAGTACTAATAGTATAGACAAGTAGTACATACTAATATATACTACGCGTACTAATACATAATATTACCACTAGCACTACTAGTACATATTAGTACTAGTAGTGTTACTAGTACTAGTATGTATTAGTAGTGCTAGTATTACATGTAGTACTTTCTACTACAAGTAGTACGAGTACTACAACTACTGGTAGTTGTAGTACATGTACAAGTAGTAGTACTAGTACAACTACTACTAGTACATATTATTAGTACATACTAGTAGTATTAGTAACATAGACAAGTAGTACATACTAATATATAATACCCGTACTAGTGCATAATATTACTACTACAAGTACTACTGCTAGTACCAATATTACTATTAGTACATACAAGTATGTACTATTGGTACTAGTATTAGTAGTGTTACTAGTACTAGTATGTACTAGTAGTACTAGTATTACTAGTAGTACTTACTAATACGAGTAGTACTTGTACTACTACGAGTAGTACGAGTATTACTAGTAATACATTCTACTTCTAATAGTACTAGTTCTACATGTACTAATAGTACATACTAATACTGATAGGACTTACTAGTATGTACTACAGGTATGTACTAGAATACATACTTGGAGTATTAGTAGTACGTACTAGTATGTACTAGTTGTAGTAGTAGTAGTATGTACTAATAGTGCTAGTATTACTAGTAGTACTTACTACAACGAGTAGTGCTAGTAGTACTTGTACTACTACGAGTAGTACTAGTAGTACTTGCACTACTACGAGTAGTTATAGTAGTACTTGCACTGCAACGAGTGGTACTAGTAGTACTTGTACTTCTACGAGTAGTACGAGTTGTATTAGTAGTACATACTACCACTAGTAGAACTATTAGAACTAGTTCTACATGTAATACTAATATGTACTAGCGATACATACTAGTAGTATTAGTACTAATACTACTTACTAGTATGTATTACAAGTGCGTACTAGAATACATACTTGGAGTATTAGTAGTACATACTAGTATGTACTAGTAGTAGTAGTAGTAGTATGTACTAATAGTGCTGGTATTACTAGTAGTACTTACTACTACGAGTAGTACTAGTAGTACCTATACTACTACGAGTAGTACGAGTACTACAACTACTGGTAGTAGTAGTCCATGTAGTAGCAGTAGTACTAGTAGTATGTACTAGTACAACTACTACTAGTACATATTATTAGTACATACTAGTAGTACTAGTAGTATAGACAAGTAGTACACACTAATATATACAACCCGTACTCGTACATAATATTACTACTACTAGTACTACTGCTAGTACTAGCATTATTAGTAGTACATACTAGTATGTACTACTAGTACTAGTATTAGTAGTACTATTATGTACTAATAGTATGTACTATTAGTACTAGCACTAGTAGTACTAGTAGTGTTACTAGTACTAGTATGTACTAGTAAGGCTAGTATTACTAGTATGACTTACTATTACGAGTAGTACGAGTGTTACTAGTAGTACGTACTACTTCTAGTAGAACTAGTTCTACATGTACTAGTAGTATGTACTAGCAGTACATACAAGTAGTATTAGTATTAATATTAGTAGTAATAGTAGTTGTATTAGAAGTACTAATTCTACTAGTAGTACATACTGGTACTTATAGTACTTACAAGTTCGAACTACAAGTATGTACTAGAATACATACTTGGAGTATTAGTCATACATACTAATATGTACTAGTAGTAGTAGTAGTGTGTACTAGTAGTGCTAGTAGTACTAGTAGTATAGACAAGTAGTACATACTAATATATACTACTCGTACTAGTACATAATATTACTACTACTATTAGTACTACCGCTAGTACTAGTATTACTAGTTGTACATACTAGTATGTACTACTAGTAGTAGTACTAATAGTACTATTATGTTCTAGTAGTATGTACTACTAATACTAGTAGTGCTAGTACTACTAGTAGTAGTTACTACTACGAGTAGTACTTATACTACTACGAGTAGTACTAGTAGTACTTGTATTACAACGAGTAGTACGAGTATTACTAATGGTACATACTACTACTAGTAGTACTAGTTGAACAAGTTCTACATGTACTATTAGTATGTACTAGCAGTATATACTAGTAGTATTAGTACTAATACTAGTAGTATTAATATTAATACTACTAGTATTAATACTAGTATTAGCAGTACTAATTCCACTAGTAGTACATACTAGTACTAATAGTACTTACTAGTATATACAACAAGTATGTACTAGAATTCATACTTGGATTATTAATAGTACATACTAGTATGTACTAGTAGTAGTAGTTGTTGTATGTACTAGTAGTGCTAGTATTATTAGTAGTACTTACTACTACGAGTAGTACTAGTATTACCTGTACTACTACGAGTACTACTAGTAGTACTTATACTACTACGAGTAGTACGAGTACTACAACTACTGGTAGTAGTAGTACATGTAGTAGTAGTAGTATCAGTAGTATGTACTAGTAGAACTACTACAAGTACATATTATTAGTACATATTAGTTGTACTAGTAGTATAGACAAGTAGTACATACTAATATATACTACCTGTACTAGTACATAATATTACTACTACTAGTACTACTGCTAGTACTAGCATTACTAGTAGTACATACTAGTATGTACGTCTAGTACTAGTATTAAGAGTACTATTATGTACTAATAGTATGTACTACTAGTACTAGCACTACTAGTACAAACTACTACTAGTAGTATTACTAGTACTAGTTGGTACTAGTTGTACTCGTATTACTAGTAGTACTTACTATTACGAGTAGTACGAGTATTACTAGTAGT
The DNA here is from genome assembly GCF_054954075.1 of Amborella trichopoda. Taxonomy (NCBI): domain Eukaryota; kingdom Viridiplantae; phylum Streptophyta; class Magnoliopsida; order Amborellales; family Amborellaceae; genus Amborella; species Amborella trichopoda. Next base: position 21,014,504 of record NC_142345.1, on the reverse strand, counting down.
ACATACTACTTCTAGTAGAACTAGTTCTACATGTACTACTAATATATACTAGCAGTACATAAAAGAAGTATTAGTAGTAATACTAGTAGTATTAGTACTTGTATTAGAAGTATTAATTCTACTAGTAGTACATACTGGTACTAATAGTACTTACTAGTATGTACGACAAGTATGTACTAGAATACATACTTGGAGTATTAATAGTACATACTAGTATGTACTAGTAGTAGTAGTATGTACGAGTATTACTAGTAGTAGTTACTACTACGAGTACTAATTGTACTACTACGAGTAGTACTAGTGGTACGTATACTACTACAAGTAGTACGAGTACTACAACTACTGGAAGTAGTAGTAGTAGTACTATTAGTTGTACACGTACAACTACTAGTCGAACATATTTTTAATACATACTAGTAGTACTAGTAGTATAGACAAGTAGTACATACTAATATATACTACCCGTACTAGTACATAATATTGCTACTACTAGTATTACTTCTGGTACTAGTATTACTAGTGGTACATACTAGTATGCACTACTCGTACTAAGATTAGTAGTACTAATGTGTACTAGTAGCATGTAATACTAGTACTAGCACCACTAGTACATACTAGTACTTGTAGTCTTACTAGAACTGGTATGCACTAGTAGTGCTAGTATTACTAGTAGTACTTATTACTACGAGTAGTACTTACTACTACAAGTAGTACTAGTAGAACTTGTTGTACTACGAGTAGTACTAGTAATACTACGTGTAGTACGGGTATAACTAGTAGTATATACTACTATTAGTAGTACGAGTAGAACTAGTTCTACATGTACTACTAGTATGTACTAGCAGTATATACAAGTAGTATTAGTACTAATACTAGTAGTATTTGTACTAGAAGTACTAATACTAATAGTATCAGTAATAATAGTATTAGAAGTACTAATACTAATAGTATCAGTAATAATATTAGTACTAGTACTAATAGTACTTACTAGTATGTACTACAAGTATGTACTAGAATACATACTTGGAGTATTAGTAATACATACTATTATGTACTAATAGTAGTAGTAGTAGTATGTACTAGTGTGCTAGTATTACTAGTAGTACTTACTACTACGAGTAATACTAGTAGTACTTGTGTTATTACGAGTAGTACTAGTAGTACATGTACTACTACGAGAAGTACATTTACTACAACTACTGGAAGTAGTAGTACATGTACTAGTAGTAGTACTAGTAGTATGTACTAGTACAACTACTACTAGTATATATTATTAGTAAATATTAGTAGTACTAATAGTATAGACAAGTAGTACATACTAATATATACTACCCGTACTAAGACATAATAAAACAACTACTAGTATTACAGCTACTACTAGTATTACTAGTAGTACATACTAGAATGTACTACTGGTACTAGTATTAGTAGTATATACTTGTATTACTATTAGTACTTACTATAACGAGTAGTACTTGTACTACTACGAGTAGTACTAGTACTACAAGTACTGGTAGTAGTAGTAGTAAGTACTACTAGTAATATTAGCACTACTAGTACATACTAGTACTAGTAACACTAGTAATACTAGTACGTACTAGCACTAGTATGTACTAGTAGTGTTAGTACAAGTAGTACACACTACTAGTACATAATAGTACTGCTAATACTAGTACTAGTAGTACATACTAGTAGATACTACTAGTAATACTAGTACTAGCAGCAGTATTAGTAGTAGTAATATTATGTACTAGTACGGGTAGTATATATTAGTATGCACAACTTGTGTATACTACTAGTACTACTAGTATGTACTAATAAAGTCTTAGTAGTAGTTGTATTAGTACATACTACAAATACATGTACTACTACTACTAGTAGTTGTAGTACTCGTAGTACTCGTAGTAGTACGAGTACTACTAATACTAATCGTAGTAGTACGAGTACTACTAGTACTACTCGTAGTAGTAAGTACTACCAATAATACTAGCACTACTAGTACATACTACAACTAGTACATACTAATATGTACTACTAATACTCCAAGTATGTATTCTAGTACATACTTGTAGTACATACTAGTAAGTACTATTAGTACTAGTATGTACTACTAGTAGAATTAGTATTTCTAGTATTAGTACTAATGCTACTAGTATGTACTGCTAAGACATACTATTAGTACATGTAGAACTAGTTCCACTAGTATTACTAGCAGTAGTATGTGCTACTAGTAATACTCATACTACTCGTAGTAGTATAAGTACTACTCGTAGTAGTACAAGTACTACTAGTACTACTTGAAGAAGTGAGTACTACTAGTAATACTAGCACTACTAGTACTAGTAACAATACTAGCACTAGTATGTATTAGTAGTGCTAGCACTAGTAGTACATACTACTAGTACATAATTATACTACTAATACTAGTACTAGTAGTACATGCTAGTATGTACTACTAATAATACTATTACTCGCAATAATATTAATAGTAGTAATATTATCTACTCTTGCAAATAGTATATATTAGTATGTACTAATAATATATACTACTATATTGTACTAATAATATGTACTAGTAGTAGTATATTAGTACATGCTACTAGTACTTCTACTAGTACATATACTACTACTACCAGTAATTGCAGTACTCGTACTACCCATAGTAGTACAAGTACTACTAGTACTACTCGTAGTAGTACAAGTACTACTAGTACTACTCGTAGTAGTAATTACTACTAGTAATACTAGCACTACTAGTACATACTACTACTACTACTAGTACATACTAAAATGTACTACTATTACTCCATATTTGTTAGCTAGTACAAACTTGTAGTACATACTAGTAAGTACTATTAGTACTAGTATATACTACTAGTAGAATTAGAACTTCAAGTACTAGTACTAATACTACTAGTGTTAGTACTAATACTATTAGTATGTACTGCTAGTACATACTAGAAGTACTTTTAGAACTAGTTCTATTAATACTACTAGTAGTAGTATGTACTACTAGTAATACTCGTAGTAGCACAAGTACTACTAGTACTACTCGTAGTAATACAAGTATTACTAATACTACTCGTAGTAGTAAGTACTACTACTAATACTAGCACTACTAGTACATCTAGTACTAGTAACCTAACTAGTACTAGTATGTACTGGTAGTGCTAGTACTAGTAGTAAATACTGCTAGTACATAATAATACTATTAATTTTAGTACTAGTATTACATACTAGTATGTATTACTAGTAATTTTAGTACTTGCAGTAAAACTAGTAGTAGTAATATTATGTACTAGTACGAGTAGTAGATATTAGTATGTACTACTTGTCTAAACTATTAGTACTACTAATCTGTACTAATAATATGTACTAGTGGTAGTTGTACAAGTACATACTACTAGTACTACTACTACCAGTAATTGTAGTACTCGTACGACTAGTAGTAGTACATGTACTACTAGTACTACTTGCAGTTTTACAAATACTACTAGTACTACTCGTAGTAGTACAAGTACTACTAGTACTACTTGTTGTAGTAAGTACTACTAGTAATACGAGCACTACTAGTACATACTACTACTACTACTAGTACATACTAGTATGTACTACTAATACTCCAAGAATGTATTCTAGTACATACTTGTAATACATACTAGTAAGTACTATTAGTACGAGTAGGAACTACTAGTAGAATTAGTACTTCTAGTACTAGTACTAACAGTACATACTAGTAGTATGTACTGTTAGTACATACTAGTAGTACATGTAAAACTAGTTCTACTAGTACTACAGTTGTAGTATGTACTACGAGTAATACTCGTACTACTCGTAGTAGTATAAGTACTACTCGTAGTAGTGCAAGTACTACAAGTACTACTCATTGCAGTAATTACTACTAGTAATATTAGCACCACTAATACATATTAGTACTAGTAACACTACTAGTACTAGTATGTACTAGTAGTGCTAGTACTAATAGTATATACTACTAGTACATAATGGTATGTACTAATAATATGTACTTGTAGTAGTTGTATTAGTACATACTACTAGTACTTCTACTAGTACTCGTACTACTACTAACAGTAGTTGTAGTACTAGTACCACTCGTAGTAGTACTAGTACTACTAGTACTACTCGTAGTAGTAAGTACTACTGGTAATACTAGCACTACTAGAACATACTTGAAGTACATACAAGAAAGTAATATTAGTACAATTATGTACTACTAGTAGAATTAGTACTTCTAGTATTAGTACTAATACAATTAGTATTTGTACTAATACTACCAGTATTAGTACTAATACTACTGGTATGTACTGCTAGTACATACTAGTAGTACTTGTAAAACTAGATCTACTAGTACTACTAGTAGTAGTATGTACTACTAGTAATACTCTCACTACTCGTAGTAATACGAATACTACTAGTACTACTCGTAGTAGTACAAGTACTACTAGTACTACACGTAGTAGTAAGTACTACAAGTAATGCTAGCACTACTAGTACATAATTGTACTATTATTACTGATACTAGTAGTACGTACTAGTATGTACAACTAGTAATACTTGTACTAACTGTAGTACTAGTAGTTGTAATATTATGTACTAGTACGGATAGTATATATTAGTACGTACTACTTGTCTATACTACTAGTTCTATTGATACTACTCGTAGTAGTACAAGTACTACTCATAGTAGTTGTAGTACTCGTACTACGAGTAGGAGTACATGTACAACTAGTACTACTCGTAGTAGTACAAGTACTACTCATAGTAGTTGTAGTACTCGTACTACGAGTAGGAGTACATGTACAACTAGTACTACTCGTAGTAGTATAAGTACTACCAGTACTACTTGTAGTAGTAAGTACTACTAGTAGCACTAGCACTACTAGTACGCACTACTGCTACTACTACTGGTACATACTAGTATGTACTACTAATACTCCAAGTATGTATACTAGTACATACTTGTAGTACATACTAGTAAGTATTATAAGTACTAGTATGTACTACTAGTAGAATTAATACTTCTAGTACTAGTACTAATACTACTAGTATTAGTACTAATACTACTTGTATGTACTGCTAGTACATACTAGTAATACATGTAAACTAGTTCTACTAGTACCACTAGTAGTAGTATGTACTACTAGTAATACTCGTAGTACTCGTAGTAGTACAAATACTACTTGTACTACTGGTAGTAGTACATGTACTACTAGTACTACTCTAGTAATACTAGCACTACTAGTACATACAACTACTACTAGTAGTACTAGCTAGTATGTACTACTAATTCTCCAAGTATGTATTTTAGTACATACTTGTAGTACATACTAGTACGTACTATTAGTATTAGTATGTACTACTAGTAGAATTAATAGTTCTAGTACTAGTATTAATACTACTACTATTAGTACTAATACTACTAGTACGTACTGCTTGTACATACTAGTAGTACATGTAGAACTAGTTCAACTAGTACTACTGGTAGTAGTACGTACTACTAGTAATACTCGAACTACTAGTAGTAGTAGAAGTACTGCTAGTATTACTCGTAGTAGTACAACTACTATTAGCACTACCAATAGTAGTAAGTACTACTACTAATACTAGCACTACTAATACATACTACTACTAATAAAACTACTAGTACTATTATGTACTAGTAGTTCTAGTACTAGTTGTACATACAACTAGTACATAATAGTAGTACAAATACTAGTACTAGTAGTACATACTAGTATGTACTATTAGTAATACTGGTACTAGCAGTAGTACTAGAAGTAGTAATATTATGTACTAGTACGGGTACTATATATTAGTTTGTACGACGTGTCTATACTACTAGCACTACTAGTATGTTCTAATTATACATACAACTAGTACTACTACTAGTACATGTACTACTACAACCAGTAGTTGTAGTACTCGTACTACTCGTAGTGGTACAAGTACTACTAGTACAACTCGTTGTAGTACAAGTACTACTCGTAGTAGTATAAGTACTATTAGTATTACTCGTAGTAGTAAGTACTACTAGTAATACTAGCACTACTAGTACATACTACTACTACTACTATTAGTACGTGCTAGTATGTACTACTAATTCTCCAAGTATGTATTCTAGTACATACTTGTAGTACATACTAGTAAATAGTATTCGTACTACTATGTACTACTAGTTGAATTAGTACTTCTAGTATTAGTACTAATACTACTAGTATTAGTACTAATATTACTATTTATACATCTAGTACATATTAGTATTCCAAGTAGAACTAGTTCTACTAGTACTATTAGTAGTACTATATTAGTAGTACTATGTACTACTAGTACTATTAGTAGTAGTATGTACTTCTAGTACTGCTCGTACTAATACAAGTACTATTAGTACTACTCGTACTAATACAAGTACTATTAGTACTACTCGTAGTAGTACACGTACTACTAGTACTACTCGTAGTAGTAAGTACTACTAGTAATACTTGCACTACTAGTACATACTAGTACTAGTAACACAACTAGTACTAGTATGTACTAGTCGTCCTAGTACCAGTAGTACATTCTACTAATACATAATAGTACTATTAATACTGGTATTAGTAGTACGTACTAGTAGTACTACTACATACTAGTATGTACTACTAGTAATATTAGTACTAGTAGTAGTACTAGTAGTAGTAATATTATGTACTAGTATGTGTAGTATATATTAGTATGTACTACTTGTTTATAATACTAGTACTACTAGTATGTACTAATAATATGTACTAGTAGTAGTTGTACTAGTACATATTACTAGTACTACTACTACTACATGTACTGCTACAACCAATAGTTGTAATACTCGTACTACTCGTAGTAGTACAAGTACTACTAGTCCTAGTCGTAGTAGTAGAAGTACTACTAGTACTACTCGTAGTAGTAAGTACTACTATTAATACTAGCACTACTAGTACAAACTACTACTGCTGCTACTAGTACATATTAGTATGTACTACAAATACTCCAAGTATGTATTCTAGTACGTACTTGTAGTACATACTAGTAAGTACTATTAGTACTAGTATGTACTACTAGTAGAATTAGTACTTCTAGTACCAGTACTAATACTATTAGTATCAATACTACCAGTATGTACATCAAGTACATACTAGTAGTACATGTAGAACTAGTGATACTAGTAGTAGTATTTACTACTAGTAATACTCGTACAACTAGTAGTAGTATATACTACTAGTAGTACTCGTACTTCTCGTAGTAGTACAAGTACTACTAGTACTACTCGTAGTAGTGCAAGTACTACTAGTACATACTAGTACTAGAAACACTACTAGTATTAGTATGTACTAGTAGTGCTAGTACTAGTAGTACATACTACTAGTACATAATAGTACTACTAATACTAGTTTTAGTAGTACATACTAGTATGTACTACTAGTAATACTTGTACTAACAGTAGTAGTAATATTATGTGCTAGTACGAGTAGTATATATTAGTATGTACTACTTGTCTATACTACTAGTACTACTTGTATGTACTATTAATATGTACTAGTAGTAGTTGTACAAGTATACTACTAGTACTACTACTAGTACATGTACTACTACTACCAATAGTTGTAGTACTCATACTACTCGTAGTTGTAAAAGTACTACTAATACTACTCCTAGTAGTACAAGTACTACTAGTACTACTCGTAGTAGTAAGTATTACTAGAAATACTAGCACTACTAGTACATACTACTACTACTACTACTAGTACATACTATTATGTACTATTAATACTCCAAGCATGTATTCTAGTACGTACTTGTAGTACATACTAGTAAGTAGTATTAGTACTAGTATGTACTACTAGTAGAATTAGTACTTCTAGTACTAGTACAAATACTACTAGTATTAGTAGTAATAATACAAGTATGTGCTGGTAGTACATATTAGTAGTACATGTAGAACTAGTTCTGCTAGTAGTAAAAAGTACTATTTGTAGTACTCATACTACTCGTAGTAGTACAAGTACCACTATTACTACTCGTAGTAGTTGAAGTACTACTCGTATTAGTAAGTACTACTGATAATACAAGCACTACTAGTACATACTAGTACTAGTATGTACAAGTAGTGCTAGTACTAGTAGTACAAACTACTTGTACATAATAGTACTATTAATACTAGTACTAATATTAATACTAATACTAGTACATACTAGTACATACTAGTAGTACTAGCATAGTACTAGTAGTGGTAATATTATGTTCTAGTACGGGTAGTATATATTAGTACGTACTACTTGTCTATACTACTAGTACTACTAGTATGTACTAATAATATGTACTAGTAGTAGTTGTACCAGTACATACTACTAGTACTGCTATTAGTACATGTACTACTACTACCAGTAATTGTAGTACTCGTACTACTACGTACTCGTACTACTCGTAGTAGTACAAGTACTACTAGTTCTACTCGTCGAAGTACAAGTACTACTAGTACTTCTCGTCGTATTAAGTACAACTAGTAATACTAGCACTACTAGTACAAACTACTATTACTACTGCTAGTACATACTAATATGTACTACTAATACTCCAAGTTCGTATTCTAGTACATACTTGTAGTGCATACTAGTAAGTACTATTATTAGATATAATACTTCTAGTACTAGTACTAATGCTACTAGTATTAGTACTATTACTACTGGTACTACTAGTATGTACTAATAATATGTCCTAGTAGTAGTTGTATTAGTACATACTACTACTACTACTAGTACATTTACCACTGCTACTACTAGTACATATACTACTACTACCAATAGTTGTAGTACTCGTATAAATGCCAGTACTACTAGTACTACTCGTAGTAGTACAAGTACTACTAACACTACACGTAGTAGTAAGTACTACTAGTAATACAAGCACGACTAGTACATACTACTACAAGTACATACTAGTATGTACTACTATTACTCCATGTACGTATTCTAGTACATACTTGTAGTACATACTAGCAAGTACTATTTGTACTAGTATGTACTACTAGTAGAATTAGTACTTCTAGTACTAGTACTAATACTACTATTATTAGTACAAATACTACTAGTATGAACTGCTAGTACATACTAGTAATACATGTAGAACTAGTTCTACAAGTACTACTAATAGTAGTATGTTCTACTAGTAATACTCGTACTACTCGTAGTAGTACAAGTACTATTAGTACTACTCGTAGTAGTACAAGTACTACTAGTACTACTTGTTGTAGTACAAGTACTACTAGTACTACTCGTTGTAATAAGTACTACTAGTACTAGTAACACTTAATATTAGTATGTACTTGTAGTGCCAGTACTAGCAGTACATACTACTGAAACTCCAAGTATATATTCTAGTACATACTTGTAGTACATACTTATAAGTACTATTAGTACTAGTATGTACTACTAGTAGAATTAGTACATCTAGTTCTAGTACTAATACTACTAGATTAGTACTATTACTACTAGTACGTACTAGCAGTACATACTAGTAGTATATGTAGAACTAGTTCTACAAGTACTACTACTAATAGTAGATACTACTCGAAATACTCGTACTACTAGTAATAGTACAAGTACTACTAGTACTATTCGTAGTAGTACAAGTACTACTAGTACTACTCGTAGTAGTAAGTACTACTCGTAATACTAGCACTACTAGTACATACTAGTACTAGAAATACTACTAGTATTAGTATGTACTAGTAGTGCTAGTATTAGTAGTACATACTACTAGTACATAATAGTACTACTAATACTAGTTCCAGTACTAATAATACTAGCACTACTAGTACATACTACTAATAGTAAGTAGTACTAATAATACTAGCACTACTAGTACATACTACTACTACTACTACTAGTACATACTAGTATGTACTACAAATACTCCAAGTATGTATTCTACTACATACTTGTAGTGCATGCTAGTAAGTACTAGTAGTATCATTATGTACTACTAATAGAATTACTACTTCTAGTACTAGTACTAATACTACTTGTATTAGTACGAATACTATTAGTATGTACTGCTAGTACATACGAGTAGTACATGTGGAACTAGTTCTACTAGTACAAGTTTTACTATTACTACTCGTAGTAGTACAAGTACTACTATTAATACTCGTAGTAATACAAGTACTACTCGTAGTAGTAAGGACTACCAATATTACTAGTACTAGTAAGTACTACTAGTACTAGTATGTACTACAAATAATACTTGTACTAGCAGTAGTACTAGTAGTACTAATATTATGTACTAGTACAGGTAGTATGTATTAGTATGTACTACTTGTCTATACCACTAGTACTACAAGTATGTAATAATTATATGAACTAATAGTAGTTGTACAAGTACATACTATTAGTACTACTACTAATACATGTACTACTACTACCAGTAGTTGTAGTACTTGTACTACTCGTAGTAGTACAAGTACTACTAGTACTCCTCGTTGTAGTACATGTACTATGAGTACTACTTGTAGTAGTTAGCACTACGAGTAATACTAGCACTACTAATACATACTACAACTACTACTAGTAGTACATACTAGTATGTACTACTAATACTCCAAGTACGTATTCTAGTCCATACTTGTAGTACATACTAGTAACTACTATTAGTACTAGTATGTACTACTAGTAGTATTAGTACTTCTAGTACTAGTACTAATACTACTAGTATTAGTACTAATACTACTAGTATGTACTGCTAGTACATAATAGTAGTACATGTAGAACTAGTTTTACTAGTAGTAGTATGTACTACGAGTAATATTAGTACTACTCGTAGTAGTACAAGTACTACTAGTACTACTCATAGTAGTATAAGTACTACTAGTACTACTCGTAGTTGTAACTACTAGTAATACTAACACTACTAGTACGTACTACTACTACTAGTACATACTAGTATGTACAACTAATACTCCAAGTATGTATTCTAGTACATACTTGTAGTTCCTACTAGTAAGTACTATTCGTACTAGTATGTGCTACTAGTAGTAATAGTACTTCTAGTACTAGTATTTGTACTACATGTACTATTAATAATGCACTTAGTATGTACTGCTAGTACATACTAGTAATAACACTTACTAGTACTAGTATTAGTAGTAGTACATACTAGTATGTACTACTAGTACTAGTACATAATATTACTACTTCTAGTACTGCTGCTAGTACTAGTATTTCTAGTAGTACATACTAGTATGTACTATTAGTACTAGTATTAGTAGTACTATTATGTACTAAGAGTATGTACTTCCAATACTAGCACAACTAGTACATACTAGTACTAGTAACACTATAATATGTACTAGTAGTGCTAGTATTACAAGTCAGACTTACTACTACGAGTAGTACTAGTGGTACTTGTACTACTACGAGTAATACTAGTTGTACTTATACTACTACGAGTAGTACCGGTAGAACTAGTTCTACATGTACTACTAGTATGTACTAGCAGTACATACTAGTAGTATTAGTACTAATACTATTAGTATTAGTACTAGTACTAGAAGTACTAATTCTACTAGTAGTACATACTAGTACTAATAATACTTACCAGTATGTACTACAAGTATGTACTAGAATACACACTTGGAGTTTTAGTAGTACATACTAATATGTACGAATAGTAGCAGTAGTATGTACTAGTTGTGCAAGTATTACTAATAGTACTTACTACTACGAGTAGTACAAGTACTACTATTACTACTACGACTACGAGTAGTACTTGAAGTACTTGTACTACTACGTGTAGTACTAGTAGTACTAGTACTACTACGAGTAGTACGAGTATTACAACTACTGGTAGTAGTATATGTACAAGTAGTTGTACTAGTACAACTACTACTAGTACATATTATTAGTACATACTAGTACATATTATTACTAATAGTACATACTAGTATGTACTATTAGTACTAGTATTTGAAGTATTATTATGTGCTACTAGTACTAGCACTACTAGTACATATTTCTACTAGTAGTGTTACTAATACTAGTATATACTAGTAGTGCTAGTATTACTAGTAGTACTTGCTACTACGAGTAGTACTAGTTGTACTTGTACTACTACGAGTAGTGCTAGTAGTACTTGTACTACTACGGGTAGTACGAGTATTACTAGTAGTGGATATTACTACTAGTACTAGTTAAACTAGTAGTATTAGTACTAGTATAAGTAGTACTAGTCTTTGTACTAGAAGTACTAATTCTACTAGTAGCACATACTAATAATAATAATACTTACTAGTATGTAGTACAAGAATGTACTAGAATACATACTTGAAGTATTAATAGTACATACTAATATGTACTAGTAGTAATAGTAGTAGTAGTATGTACTAGTAGTTCTAGTATTACTGGTAGTACTTACTACTACGAGTAGTACTAGTAGTACCTATACAAGTAGTACTTATAGTACTGGTACTACTACGAGTTGTACGAGTACTACAACTACTGGTAGTAGTAATACATGTACTAGTAGTAGTACTAGTAGTATGTACTAGTAGACCTACTACTGGTACATATTATTTGTACATACCAGTAGTATAGACAAGTAGTACTTACTAATATATACTATCCGTACAAGTACATAATATTACCACTACTAGTACTACAACTAATAATAGTATTACTAGTAGTACATAGTAGTATGTACTACTAGTACTAGTATTAGTAGTACTATTATGTACTAGTAGTATGTACTACTAGTACTAGAACTACTAGTACATACTAGTACTAGTAGTGTTATTTGCACTAGTATGTACTAATAGTGCTAGTATTACAAGTAGTACTTACTACTACAAATAGTATTAGTAGTACTTGTACCACTACGTGTAGTACTAGTACTACTTGTACTACTACGTGTAGTACGAGTACTAGTAGTTACTAGTATGTACTAGAAGTACATACTAGTACTAATAGTACTTACTAGTATGTACTAAAAGTATGTACTATAATACATACTTGGAGTATTAGTAGTACGTACTAGTATGTACCAGTAGTAGTAGTGGTACGTACTTATAGTGCTAGTATTTCTAGTGGTACTTACTATTACGAGTAGTACTTATAGTACATGTACAAGTAGTACGAGTACTACTACTAGTAGTAATAGTACATACACTAGTAGTAGTACTAGCAGTATGTACTAATACAAGTACTAGTAGTACATATTATTTGTACATACTAGTAGTATAGACAAGTAGTACATAATAATATGTACTACCCATACTAGTACATAAGATTACTACTACTAGTACTACTGCTAGTAGTATTATTATGTACTACTAGTATGTACTACTAGTACTAGCACTACTAATTCATACTAGTACTAGAACACAACTAGTACTAGTATGTACTAGTAGTGCTAGTATTACTAGTAGTACTTACTACTACGAGTAGTTCAAGTAGTACTTGTACTACTACGAGTAGTACTAGTAGTAATTGTACTACTACGAGTATTACTAGTAGTACATACTTCTACTAATAGAACTAGTAGAACATGTACTTCTACATGTACTTCTAGTATGTACTAGCAGTACATACTAGTAGTATTAGTACTAATACTAGTAGTAGTAGTACTAGCACAAGAAGTACTAATTTACTGATTTCCTGGTAGATGATTCGCATTGATTTATATAATCATTGGGATGATATGATTTAAGTAAGTGGTCAAATTCAATGGCATCTGAATCAGTGTCGATTTCTGAAGTTTTATTATAGAGTTCAAGAATTTGAATTCTATTTTTTAATTGGGTTACTTCTATTTTGACTGTATTTACTTCGGCTTTGAGTTCAGCAATAGTAGGTTCTTTTTGTGTGGCTTCATGCTGACTTACACATTTCATTATATCAGAAAAGTTATAATTATCAGGAGGTTTGACTAATGCCATATGTTTTATTTTTGTTTTAGTCAAAGTAATAAACTGAGTAATTATTTCTCTTTTTTCATCAGGGTCAGAAATTTTTTCTATTAGATCTAAAATAAGATTGTCTTCTTTTGTTAGCGTATGAATATCAGAAGTTGTAATAGGACATTTACATATTTCTTCATCTGTATCAGAACTACTATTTGTGGACCAATAAAAATCATCATTATGCATAGTTCCTATAAAAGATGTATCACTACTTGATGAAGTAGTATCCGTATCTAAACTAGTAGATGAATCATATATTTGAATAATGTCATATATTTTATTTCTGATTTGCTCATCTAATGTAATAGAGTCTAATTTTAGTTTGACTTTGCATTGGTTTTTATAATGGCCAACTTTTCCACATTTATAGCAAACAGGTAATTTCTTACTGTTTTGTTGGAATTTTTTAGATGCAAAACGTTTAGTAAATTTCTTATATTTTTTATGTTTGGTTGAAAAAGACTTGTGTTTTTTCGGGTTTATTAATGCGATGTTTTTTTTTTATATATATTTTATGTATTTTATGTGGTTTATTTTTATCAATATGATGGCCAAATTGTTGGCAGAAGTCTCCTAACTCTTTTTTACCACTTATGTTTTGTTTATCAAGTTGCTTTTTGAGTTTCATATCTGTGCATAGGGCTAAGCCTTCAGCACATATTTCAGAGGATAATTCACCTAAAGTATATTGAGAGTAATTGATTATACCACTATTTTTATTTTTCAAACGTTCTTTGACCTTTTCAGCGAATAGATATGGTAGTCCTGCTACGAACTTTTCTTTCCAATGGTCAAGATGACTATCTTCTCGTATAAGTAAACGAGAGAAGAAAACGTCTTTATACCATTTGTAGTGAGATAGTGTAGGACAGCGTAAATTAGATAAAAGATCAGCAGTTCGGGCTGCAAGTATTGAAGTATTTCCTATGAAATGAAGAGCAATTGTATAAATCAGTGAATTGACAACATCACTTTCAAAATATACCATATCCTGGTTGTGTTCATTTTTTGCTGTTCATTGACGAGTATTTGTTAATATTTGTTGTTTTGTTTGTTCATTGAGATAAGAATCCCACCATCTTAGCCAACCAGTAAATCCTGAAACTATGGCTTTTGTTATTTCCTGATCATGGCTACCAGCCATTTTACATGCCGAAGCATACATAGTCATATGTTTCATTGTATTTAATATTCGGTGATCGAAAATTCCATCAATGTTCCAATCTATAATAGTTCGACCAGTATATGTAGAGGTATGACTTGTAAGGTCTTCTTCTAATTGGATATCAATTGGGGTTGGTCTCTTGTAATATGGTCGGGCATTTATTGGTTGCCAATTCTTATTATAATTGACTCGATTTATCATACCTGGGGAAATATGATGTTCAGAAAATGCCTTTTGTATATTTGTTATACTGTTGGCAATTGGTGGTTCAATATTTTCAATTTCTTGGAACATTATTTCTTCCTGAAGAGTCATATTATCATGTTCTGGGATTTTTGTTTTTCCTTTATCCTTGTCTGGAATAATAATATTTTCTTTAGGTTTGGGATCTTTTATTTCTAATTTGGATAATTTAGAAATTAATTGATCCATTAGTGTTTTATTATCATCACCTATATGAAATTTTTCTTTATTTAATTCAGGAGGAGGTTTAAAGAATAATTGTTTCTTTTCCTTATAGGTGGGAGGATGTAATAAGTTTTCTATTCTAATAGTTTGTTGTCCAATAGTGTGAAGATATAGATTCGTATAATTGTTTTGTTCAATTATGTGTGGGAGTAATTCCATACGAGCTAAATTCGCATTATTTAATTTGTATGGTGTAGCTATTGTTTCGTATACAATCATTTGGGTTGAAGATCCTATATTATGCTCTGTGTTTGATCTTGTTGTGGCGGATCCAGTAACTGTTTCAGCTATTCCTTGTATTTTCAGACTTTGTTCAGGAGGATGTATGGCTTTGATTGTGTTTCCTTCAGTAGTATTGAATAATGTTTACTGGGTTTCTAGTGTATTTATTTCAAAATCGGGAATAGGAATTTGTTTTTGGAGTAGGATGTCTTTTAACCAATAAAAAAAACATGTTCCTTTATTTCCTTGTTTTCTCCATTTGTTGAATTTTTTATGAAACAAAGATACTAATTTAGGATCAAAAGTTTCTACATACCATTCTCTGATATTTTTATTTTCGTGAGATAAATAATCATTTATGATAAATTCTTTATCCAATTTTTCTTCAAGTTGTAGTACTTGAATAAATTCTGCTTCATCAGGTTCTTCCTGAGCTTATTTATATTGAGGGATAATGATATTATCAGATGTTCTTAATAGTCCATCAATTTGTGGTTTTATTGGTGTTGATGGAATAATTATGATAGGAGGAAGTCTATTGTAAGTAGTAACAGATTTTCTTGCTGGTTCTGTTTCTGATTTTCGGACAGAATGAGTACTTGAAGTACTCGAGATGGATGAATCATCCATTAGTTGCAAAATTCTATTATTTGTGAATTGGATTTCAATATTTCCATCGGTATATTCAATAATTTTATCTGGAATGTTTTGGATAGATGTTTGTGATGGTTGATTTTCATTATGGATGGACCATGTTTGAGGTAAGATAATATCTGACCATGATATTGTTTTTGGTATAATCGTATTGGATTTTTCCATATTGGTTTGAAAGAATATTGTTTGTCCTCTGGTATCTATTTGAAGCACATTTGGACATAACGTATTCATAACTTTATAATAAATACGATAAATGATGGCTATGTTTTGAGAACCTAACATCATATTAAATCCTTGAGTTTTTAGATTTAAAGATAAAACATTTAAAATATTTGGATCTGTAAGAGATACAGAATAATTTGGGAAACAATTGAAATATATTGGTCTACTACATAAACTAGATTCGACCATCCCTAGTAACGAATCAGAAAATATGTTATGCCTAGTATCTCGTAGGCATACTAAGATAGAATTATTTAACCCTAGGCGAGTTAAGGGTTTCATAGCT